>NC_089822.1:0-157500 GCF_035046505.1 Tiliqua scincoides
ACAGCCCACGTTCCCTGGCTGTCTGTCTTAAGGCCGCCCGCCTTCAGTAGTGCTGAAAACCCAGGGCAGACCCCACTGCATTTCACAAATATCACAGGCCAAGAAAGAAAGCACCCTGACTCTGAACTCCGTGTCCCACAGCCAGGCGCCTCCCCAGAGAGAAGCAGAACACTTCCTCCCAGCCCCGATTCTGCGTACAGAGAGAAGCTTTCCTTGACTAGGGGGGCATTTCCAAATGACCATTTGACTGAATGCCATCCCCTTACGGCCAGCACTTTCCACGGGCTGCCTGAACACCGAGGAGAGGACAAGGCTTGCTTTTAAAAGCAGCATCGATTTACTGGGTGGAGTTTTGGGTTTCATCCTCAGAAAACGGGCCTGAAGATCTGCTTCAGTAGGAAGACAGGAAAGTGCAGGGAGCGGAAGGTCAGGAGCCAAAGAATAAGGGGTGTGGTTAGAAAAAGGGGCGAGGCTGGAAGCGGCCCCAAAGCAGACCAGATGATGCTCTTGGCCACCAGTCCAGACACATCTGGAGCTGGCCCTGCTGGCAAGAACTTAAAGATAAAGGCAGTTCCACCCCCCACCAGTTTGCCAGCTGCCACTTACTGATGGAGCCTCTGCAAGGGCAGGGGGAGCAGGTCTTCCAGGCGGCAGTCCTTGAGCTCTGGCCGGCGTTCCTGAAGCTCCTTGAAGCGGGAAAAGGCTCTGTTCCTCCTCAGCTGTTCCTGGGTGGAGCCCAGCAAAGGAGAGACACGGGCATGACCCACAGAGTGCAGGCAGAGGACTCCTGCCCCCTCCTCGGCCACTCTAGCGTCCAAAGTAAAGCAGAGGCACTTGGAAGCCTGAAGGCAGCTCCCAGCGGCAAGGAGGTGGCCAGGCAGGGCCCCGTCAGGTGCAGGCAGGCCTTGGGCAGGACTTCGCTCAGATCATCAGGGCCTAGTCCAGGCAAGGAATTACCTGCAAAGCCTTCTTGGCCCGGGTCAGGTTTTCCGCATAGTCGATGTAGAGACTCAGCTGGCGTGAGAGACTTTCCAGCCCTGGCCTCAAGTGGCCTTTCTCCAGGTGGAAGAGCAGGGCCCTGAGTGCAAGAGAAGAGGACTCTGCAGACCAGGCCCACCGCACCTTCCTGCCAGTCTCCCCATCAGCATCCACCCCACCCACAAGGGAAGAGGAGGCAGCCTCCGGTGGCCTTAGGACAGAGCTGTGGCAGCACACCTCTTTCAGCTCAGGTAGGACATCCCCCCCCCCCACTGCATCCCAGGGAGCAGGCAAGACAGTCCTGCCCACACCCCTGGAAAGCCAACTCCTGGAATACTGCCCTGGAATGGCAGTGGCCTGACCACACATCCAGACGCCGAACATGACCTAAAGCCCAAGAATTGCACTGAAAAGTCTTCCACATGAAGGTTATTTGGCCAGATACATATAGGCTAAGCAGCCAGATTTGTTTTGACGGTTATCAAAGAGCGGACAATGCTCAAGATCAGCCAAGCCCACCTGGGCGCACACACCACCCTTTCCCACCCACACTGCCAGGCAGGGAGCTGCAAAGGTCCAGCTTTGTCTGCAGTTGCTCTGGGTCTGCCACGAGAGAAACTGGCTGGTTTCTGAAGTGCGATTAGACTAACTTGGCAGCTCCATTCCCCCCCCCGACTGCCCGCATCTTTTTGTCATGGCAAAGCCATTTGGCCATTTGCCTTGTGTGTGCACCTCCCTCCCCTAGTGGAATCAGCCACCCTCCACCCCACAGACCTCAATCAGCTTTTGCACCACAGGTAAACTGCATTTGGAGGAATGTCCTAAATCCTGCCAGGCTGCTCTGAGGAGAATGACGCGCTCCCCTCTTTTCCTGGGAGTGCAACCGCCACATATGAGGGACGCTGACTGTGGAAGTTCCTTCCAACTCCTGCTAATTGGGTGAGAGGCACTTTTTCAAGTGGGTGCTCCTTTTTTTAGCAGGGGGAGAGTAACTGGCCCACCTCACCCCAGCACTGTCTGTTCTAGTGGCTGTCTGCTGGTGTTCTTTTGCATCTTTTTAGATTGTGAGCCCTTTGGGGACAGGGAGCCATTTAGTTATTTGATTTTTCTCTGTAAACCGCTTTGTGAACTTTTAGTTGAAAAGCGGTATATAAATACTGTTAATAATTATTAATAACACCATGATCACACAGAGGGCCATCCAAGCCCTCTGTTGACATTAAAAACTGTCCCCTCTAGGAATGGGGGTGGTGGGCAAGGGGAGGCAAGTGCCACCCCCACACTTATGGGCTCCATAACTAGGGACAACTCATGTGCATCAAACCAAGAGATACCCAGACAACATTTGGCTGCTTTTTATAAGAGAACTTCAAGGCATTTCAAGTTAGGGTCCAGATAATGGTTGTGGGTCAAAGACAGAGAATTTTAACGGAAGAAATGCAGTGCAGGAGAACAGGACACAGTGCCCATATGCCCCCCTCCCTTCTACAGGCACATGCTCACCAAGGCTCTTACCGACTGGCAGAGCAGAGTGGCTCCAAGGGCCCAAAGATGACTTCCCGCACTGCTGGTTTCAGGGTCCTCTTGGCCTTCAGAACAGCCACAAAATACTAACAGGAAACACAGAAGACTGTAACTCCCTCAGGTACTCTCCCAAACAACTCCAAGCACCAAGAGCCTGCAAGGCTGGACACACACGCAATTCCGAGAACAAGAGTGCCCCTCCTGGCACCCACCAGCCACCTCCCCTTAAGACACAGGAGCCCTGCTGGCAGCAGAGGAGCCTCCCACGCCTCTGTGCCAGTTTGCACCCACTCACTCCGCCCTGCCCTTGCAGAGGGACAGAAATGGAGAGAAGCCTTGACCACCCTTTGCTTCCCCCAATACCAAAAGTGCCAAGAGGAAAGCAAGAGGACTTGCTTCGCCCCAGCCCCTGCCATTCCCACTTCCTCCTCGACCAGTCCTTCTCCCTTGCTGGCAAGCATTAGGTCCGGGACAAGCGACCCCCTTGCAGCCTTGACCCTTCCCCCATCTTCTGAGCAAACGGCAAAGGACGAGGAGTGGATTGGAGCGCCCAGGGAGACTGCCGGCAGAAGTCAGGATTCTCGAGTTCCCCATGGCTGGCCTCACAGAGCACTTGGTCATCTCTTCAGGCAAGCACCACTGCTGCTCGGCCCAGAGGTCTGGACTTCCATTAAAACATAAGAAAAGCCCTGCCGGATCAGGCCAAAGGCCCATCCAGTCCAGCTTCCTATATCTCACAGCAGCCTACCAAGTGCTTCAGGGAGCACACAAGACAACAGACACAACCTGCGTCCTGCTGCCTTGTGTGCGCATCTGCCATTTTGCTGCCCAGTCTTCCAGTTTGGAGAGATCCTTCTGGAACTCCTCACAATCACTTCTGGTCTTCATCACTCGGTAAACTTTGGCGTCATCTGCAAACTTGGCCACTTCTCTGCTTAGCCCTGCCTCCAAGTCGTTTATGAACAAGTTGAAGAGCACCAGTCCCAGGACAGATCCTTGGGGCACACTGTTTTTCACCTCTCCATTGTGAAAATTGCCCATTGACACCCACTCTTTGCTTCCTGGTCTTCAGACAGTCCCCAATCCATGAGAGGACCTGCACTCTAATTCCCTGTCTGTAGAGTTTCCTCAGCAGCCTTTGGTGAGGGACCGTGTCAAACACCTTCTGAACGTCCACGGGTTCTTCCGCATCCACCTGCCTGTTGACCTTTTCAAAGAATCCTGAAAGGCTCTTGAGGCGAGACTTCCCCTTACAGAAGCCAGGCTGGTTCTCCCTCAGCGAGGCCTGCTCGTCTACGCTCGTCTACGCGGTCTGAGATTCTGACTTGGATGAGGCATTCCACCATCTTACCCAGTATAGATGTTAGGCTGACTGGCCTACAGTCCACCATCTCCTAGAACAACCTCTACAGCTCCCTTCCTGGCCCAGCGCTCTCTGGGGAATCGCTGCTCTGCTGCTGCCCGGTCCACGCACACAGTCGGTGCTGTGGGTCACCTTCCGCTTTGGGTCCTCCCCACAGGAAGCCCAGCCCGCAGGAAAGCAGCTCCTGCTCCTCTCTGCAGGCGGGATGCCGTCCAGCCCAGCTCCGCCCGGCCTGTGTGAGCCCAGCTCAGGGGACCCCTCACCGTGGCCACCAGCTCCAGCCGCGCCAGGTACTCCTGCTCCGTGGCCACCAGCTCCCTGGCTGTGCGGCTGCGCTGCCGCTCCCAGCGGGCCCTCTGCTCCTGCACAGGGTTGCGGCCCACCCCAGGCAGCTCCATGACGAGCGGCTCCGCTCGGGGCAGGACCCTGGAAGAGAAGAAGGCAACGCGCGCCCCTCAGAGCCAGGCAGGGAAGCCCCTCCGCGCCAAGGGGGCCTGGGCAGCCTGGCGGACAGACACCCGGCAGGTGACCACTCCACTGGCTGACCACTCCAAGCCAGGACAGGCGGCGCCGCAGGGGCCCCAGCGCAGGCCCGAAGAAGCGCCAGGGTCTTGCTGGCGCCCGGACCTCCCTCGCTCGCCGCCGCCTCCAGGCCCGCCCTGCGGACACTCGCGGCAGGTGCTCCTGCGCCCCTGCGGACAGCCCAATCGTCCCCGGGGAGGGGAGGGGAGGCCTCCGCAGATCGCCCGGGCCCGCCCGGCTCCTTCCAGCGCCGCTGCTCTCCGGCCTCGCGCGCGCGGAGGGAGGCGCTGGAGCTGCCGCGCCGGCGGGGCCCGGAGACCCACCGCGACTCACCGCCCGCCTCGCCCGCCGCGCTTTCGAAAGGCCCGCGGGGCGCCTGGCCGCGCCGCGCCTGCGCTCCGGCCCTTCTGCGCGGGCGGCGGGAGGAGCCTGCGCAGCCCCGCCCGCCCCTCTGCGGTGCCCGGGCCGGGTGCCAGCGCCCCCGGGCGGCTGCCTGGCCGGAGCTCCGGGCAGCCTCGGGCTCGGCAGGCGGGCGGGCGGTCGCGAGCCTCTGCCCGCTGTTGGCGCGGAGCTGCCCGGAGCTCCTCGGCGGCCGCGCGGCCCTCCTGCATTCCCCGCGCGGCAACCGCAGCGCCTGCCAGGTCTCCGGCGGCCGGAAGAGACCGGCAGCCCCAGGAGCAGCTCTCCAGGCCGGGGGGGGGGGGCAGCAGAGCGGCAGTGCAGGGTCAGGTCCTGCGCACTGCGGAGGACAGCCAGGCTTCACGCGTGGGCCTGTGGCGGAGCAGGAGAGGGCCCTTGGGCGCTGGCGCTCCTTGAAAGTGTCCACCCAGGAGGGCCCTTGGGCGCTCCTTGAAAGTGTCCACCCAGAGTGCGAAGAGGGCCGGTTCCGTGCCTGGGATCCTCAGGAGAGGCATGGAGAATAAGACAGCTAGTATTGTTCTGTCGCCACATCTCAGAAAGGGTGAGGACTGGGCTGGGGCCCCTTCCCTGTGAGGAAAGCCTGCAGTGTTTGGGGCTCTTCAGCCTAGAAAAGAGGCGCCGGAGGGGGGACATGATTGAGACACACAAAATCATGCAGGGATGGACAGAGAGACGCTCTTTTCCCTCTCGCATAACACCAGGACCAGGGGACAGTCACGAAAGTTGAGTGTTGGGAGCGTTAGGGCAGACAGAAGAAAATATTTCTTTACCCAGCGTGTGGTTGGTCTGTGGAACTCATTGCCACAGGATGTGGTGATGGCACCTGGCCTAGTTGTCTTTAGAAGGGAATTGGACAGATTTATAGAAGAAATACTACCCCACGTCATGCTGTGTATCTTGGTTGTTCCAGGATTGATTTCTATAACATGGAAGAATCAGAGCCACTTTTCAGAGTTACTTGATCCACAGTGAGAGCAAGGTGAATTTCTAGTATTTGAACTTGAGATAATCCCTAGTTGAGTGAGTGGAAGGGGGGGGAGAATAGGGAGGTTGTTTTTAAAAGTTATTACTTCCTATGAAAACTTGCACAAAAGTGTGGTGCAGGGTACAACACGTATAACATACACTTTTTATATTGTTCAATAACATAAACGTTGCAGAAATGTTTTGATGGACAGAAATCAAGCTCTAAATTCTCCTTTCAACCTGGGGTACCAGGAGGGGCAATGTTTTATGCCAAATGAAAACTGTTTTCTGCTATGTGCACGTACCCCAGTGGGTGCCGAGGCTGACCCAGAGTCATCAGGTGGGGACACTTGTCTTAGTTACCTACCAGTTCCTGGCAGCTTACGTTACAGGCTTAATTTTGTCCTGATCTCTTTCGGCAACTGAACTGAATTGCTCTGCAGAGTGATTCAGCAGGAACGCAGCAGCCAAGGTGCCGCTCTGTTCTTTGGCCGTCTGCCTGCAAACTGCTTGTCTGTGGACAGCAGGAGGGAAGTTAAGATTCCTCTTTGCTAAATGCAAAGTCTGTACCTTCGCAAGCAGTCTGTAAGCATGGTGGTTCCCGACACGTGGCTCTCCCTGTTCACCACACTGCCGTCACTCCCTGGGCTCAGAGGCCAGAATGGGGTAGAGGACCCTGGCAAGTCCAAACTGATGTCCCAGAACGGGTCTATCGTTGTGGAAACACCACTGGGGAGAAAAGAGAAAAGAGCGTTTCTAGTACATACACACAACAGCAATTTCACAGAAACAATTCTACTGTGTGGGATGCCTGATGAAAAAGTCCTCTCGTGGTGACAATTTCATCTCCAAAATGAATGTGATAAACAGCCCTCGCTTCACGTGGACCCAAAACTGGTACTTCACCTCTAGAGGGAGCTCAGGCTACAGGAAGCATCTCAGACAACACATTTACAGTGTCAACCTCTTTAAGAGACTGAGCACACATGAAGGGGTTCAAATTTGGGGGAATCTACAGCAATTATTTACAACCTACTGGAACAACAGCAAGTGCCCCCACTCCCAAGCTTTGGCTACACCGCACTCTATGGAGTCCCAGAACTCATTTAGTTTAAACTAGACATTCAGTCTCCATTTAGAAACAAATACGTTTAGGCCACAGGACTGCCTGATAATAAAGTGAGATTTGCTCCTGAATGAACCTGCCGGAGCCTTTCCATTAGCCTCAGAGGTTGTGCAAGGGGGCTCACCTTTTAAGTGAGACACACTGGTTGAGCAATAGTGGCAGGGACTTCCAAAGGTGGTGCCATATTTCTGGAATGCTCCCCAGGGAGGCAGGCAGGCTCCCTCACTGGCCGGTTTTTAAAATAGTAGTTAAAGATGTTTTATTTTTGCCAGGCCACTGGAGCACAGACAAAATTTTTTGATGGACGAAACTTATCTGCTTTCAGGCTGCTGCGTTTATATGCTGACTTTGTTCATGCTGCCTTTTAATTCCACAGTTACTGTTTGTAACCATGGTATTATTGCAAGCCGCCTTGTACCTGTTAACAGGGAAGGGCAGGGTAGACGTTAAATAAATACATCCAGCATAAGCTGCATGCTGAACTGTTGTCACATCCAACTTAAAACCCACTAAGCGCCTGTCTGGAGACACCTGGCTGAGTAGGGTTACGGTTTAGGATATACTTCACTTGAATATAGCATAGCTACAGCTGAGACCAACGACTGAAGAGACAGTCCCAATATTCAGCTATGGAAGATTCAGAGAGAACCCCCATGGACTGCTGAGATAAGGATTCACCCAACTATGCCCCCCCACTGCATACTGAAAAACCAGAGGGGGTGGGAGAAAGCGATCGCTGTTTTGTCCTGAAGGGATGCCTACAGACACTCTCTTTCCACGCTGGGTTTTTCTTACTGTGTACCAGTTTCCCTGGAAGTCGCGGCTGTCCTTTCCTCTCCTCTGTCACACCCCCTTGAACATATTACCACTTACACTCCCCTGGTTTCATTAAGCACAATAATATCAAGACGCTGGGAGCGGGAGACGTACACAAAACATGCAAAGCTGGAAATTACCTATTTCGAGTCGCCTGAGTGTTGCGATTCAAACCTTGTGACTTACTTTCTAATTCCATCTCTTGCCTTAATAGGTTCTGAACCTTTGTCATAATGCAGTAATTTACCAGGCAATAACATGCTGCGATGCAGTCAATAAAAAGGTTCTGACAAGGCAAAAATGGCATGCGCTGGGTTTTCTGAGTACTATTTCAAATCAGTGCAGTACAGTTGTGCTTGAAAAACCAGAAGCAGCAACAGCAGGCTTGTGCAGAGAACACTCCTGATTCCTTAAGCCATCATTTATGGATCAGGTTATGAGATCCTGCAATCCCTTACTGCAGTCCATTCCCTTTGGCAGCCTTAACCACGCCTGGCTTCCAGGTCTGATCACAACAAACCCTGGTTCATGTTAAGCATTACTGCTGATGGCAGTGTAAGATGCAGCCAGGGTTAAGCATGGCAAGAGAATTCTCTGTCAAGATAAGATGCTGCAAGAAGACAAGATCCTACAGCCCTATCCGAATCCTCCAGCTGTGGTTAAGAGATCAGGAGTGCTACGTTCACATTGGCTCAAAGAGAGTGGAAATACCAGATAGATTTAATAGTGCACATGGGAAACCCAAATAGGGTACATCCAAGACTTGTACATTAAAGTGGGAAAATACCATGCTCTAAACCAGCGGACACCAAACTGGAGACTGCTATGCACTGCAGACAACCTCCCTGGCATGACCGGAGCTTACTGTTCTGTCGGGGAGGCTGCAGTTGTCACCACCTATCTCCTCCCACGTTTTTCCAACCCTGCTGCATCTGCAAGAAAATCCTGGTGCATAGCCTGCCGAAGCAGCAGAATACAGAAGCAGCAGGGTGGAGTGAATATGGGGGGGGATGGGTGACAACAATGGCAGCCTTCCCTACGTGACGGTAAGCATGCAGGGGAGGGAAAGGACAGGTGCTGGTCTGGCCCACGGGCTGCAGTTTGAAGCACCCTGCTCTAAACCAAAACATTTGAGGCATCTATGACTGCCGCAGCCATGGAAATCCCCTCTCTACTCCTGTGAAGCTCGCGCTCCTCGCCAAAAAGATCAGCAGAGTAACCTTGTGCATTCTGTGCTCGCCATTCCAACATCAAAAGTGACAAAATCTTGCAGCTTGATCGGAATGAGAATCCGTGACACTTACTGGCAGACTTGACAAGTGACTAGTTGTCTTGACTTGTTGTCTTGGACCAACAATACTGGTCCAACAAGAAGCTGACGGAACATACCAAGATCCAGGTCTACAGAGCTTGCGTCCTGAGTACACTTCTGTACTGCAGCGAGTCATGGACTCTTCGCTCACAACAGGAGAGGAAACTGAGCGCTTTCCACATGCGCTGCCTCCGACGCATCCTCGGCATCACCTGGCAGGACAAAGTTCCAAACAACACAGTCCTGGAACGTGCTGGAATCCCTAGCATGTATGCACTGCTGAAACAGAGACGCCTACGTTGGCTTGGTCATGTCGTGAGAATGGATGATGGCCGGATCCCAAAGGATCTCCTCTATGGAGAACTCGTGCAAGGAAAGCGCCCTACAGGTAGACCACAGCTGCGATACAAGGACATCTGCAAGAGGGATCTGAAGGCCTTAGGGATGGACCTCAACAAGTGGGAAACCCTGGCCTCTGAGCGGCCCGCTTGGAGGCAGGCTGTGCAGCATGGCCTTTCCCAGTTTGAAGAGACACTTGGCCAACAGTCTGAGGCTAAGAGGCAAAGAAGGAAGGCCCATAGCCAGGGAGACAGACCAGGGACAGACTGCACTTGCTCCCGGTGTGGAAGGGATTGTCACTCCCGAATTGGCCTTTTCAGCCACACTAGACGCTGTGCCAGAACCACCTTTCAGAGCGCGATACCATAGTCTTTCGTGACTGAAGGTTGCCAATACTAATACTAATATAGAAGAAAAGTCCATCACAAGGTACAAGCCAGCGTGCAGGGATGGGAACACAGCGTTTTTCACTGACTGGTGGAGATCCAAGTCACCTGTGCCAATGACTCTGGCATTGACTCGAGTCTGAGGCCAGTTGACTCAGCACTGATTCCCCACACATGCCCACTGGAGTCTGCCTGCGTCTGGGTGTGCTTGCTTATTTGTTTCATGGCGTGAAAAACATTATAGGGCCATCATTCAGACCGGGTGAGCGCCAGGGAAGTTCCAGCCAGGGGGCAGGGAAGGATTAATGTTTTGCTTTTGCATCAGGCGGAAGCGGACTCTTTTGCCCATCCCTGAAGGAACCAATGGTCATTGGACGAAGGGTGGGCAGTCCGGTTTTTTTCTTTGGATGAGGAAGGGCAGACAGGAGGAGGAGCCCAATGAGGTTCTTGCCTAGGAATTGGCTAGAGTCCATGGAAAGTCCATGCCGTGGAAAAGCACTACAGCTGCCCCACCTGTTTATACCTCTCCTGACACTATTGATGGGCTCTGTTGCTCCCTGGCAGTGCCCTGTGTCTCCAGGCTGCCTGTGGAGACCTTTATGACACCATCTGGAACTGGACTGTGGGTCTCAGCAGACCCTGGGAGGCAGCAGGCTGAGTCATACAGGTCTGTTGTCCAAAGATGGAGGTGTCCAACAACAGCTGCTACTTTGCCAGTTGCTGGGACCCCCGTTTCTTCCTGGGTGGCTCCATTGTTCTGCTCCTGCTCATCTACCTCGCCCACAAGATCCTGCACAGTTCTCATCTGGAGGACAGAAGAGGCAACGAACTCCAGAGATGTCTGGCACGGCCTCAGCCACCTGCAGAGTCTTGGCCTGAAAGACAGCAGGTAGGTAGCTGGTCTCCATTTGCAGCTGGTCCCCCGAGTCTGCAGAGCAGACCTAAAGCGCAGGGCTACTGTGCACACCGGTTACCCTGGATTTGAAATGCCAGCCCTGTCCCCAAGTATTCGCAGGGGGTGGGAGAGGAGATCAGGGCCCCTTTCTCCAGCAAGCTGCCAGTGCAGAGGCAACCCTGTACCCTCCGGTGACCTTTGTCTGGACCCCGGTCATGCCTACTTTGAGCCCCAGCCTCGCCCAGGGGGATCCAGACAGGGCCTGCCTTTCAAAGGTGCCTGTGGATGTAAGTAGCAGCCTCCAGCGCTGCTGCATGCCTGACAGGGACTTTCTCAGCCCCTCTGGTACTGCCAGATTCTTCCATTGAGCTGCAGCACCTTCTGTGACAGCCTTTCATGAAGAGTTCATGTGCTTGTGCTGGAGGAGAAACCAAGGCACCGTGCCTAGTGGTTAGTGACGGTCCCCTCTCCTTGCTGTCTCTGCTGCTTCCTCTTTTGCTTTTGGCAAAGACTGGCCTGGAGGCAGTGCACACAAAAGGGCGTCTGCACCAAGTGGGGAGTGTCGGGCCGGACACAGCGACTCCTGGCATGTGTGTCTCTGTGGCTGTGACGAGAGGCAGGCGTGGGTGTCCTGAAGAGCAAGTTGTGATGAGGAGGGAGATGTCGGGCCCTTGGCCTGTGACTCTGCCAAGGGAAGGGGGTGTTCAGGGGCACCCTTTGGAGTAAATGTGCTGCCCCCTCTTTTCCAGGCAGCTCATCCAGAGAGCAGAGACCAGCCCCAGGCAAATGTATACAACGGCGAAGGTAATACCAGCCCCCCAGGATTCCCCCCAGGCAGCCATCTGCTCTGCTCCCTGAAAGAGTAGCGTGTTGATTTTGTCCCCATGTCCTCTCCACTGGGTTCCTTTCAGGTGCCGGTTTGGCCCAAGAGCGCGTCAGTCCTCACTCTGGCACAAGCAGGCCTCTCTCCCACACTGCCCAGTCATCTCCAAGAGCTTTCCAGTGCCTCTCCCAGTATGAACCCCCCCCCCACAAACGCATCTCCAGGGCCTCAATTCCTGCATGTTCACCCTGCCGCCCCCCAACTGCCAGAGATGTAGTTGCAGAACACCTCTTAAGAGCCTGTAGGGACAGGCAGGAAAACACGAAGTTCTGGTCGCCGCATCTCAAAAAAGACACAGTGGAAATGGAAAAGGTGCAAAAGAGAACGACTAAGTTGATTACGGGGCTGGGGCACCTTCTTTTTGAGGAAAGGCTACGGCGTTTGGGCCTCTTCAGCCTAGGAAAGAGACGCCTGAGGGGGGACATGATTGAGACATACAAAATTATGCAGGGGATGGACCGAGTGGATAGGGAGATGCTCTTTACACTCTCACATAACACCAGAACCAGGGGCAGCCACTCAAATTGAGTGTTGGGAGGGTTAGGACAGACAAAAGAAAATATTTCTTCACTCAGCGTGTGGTTGGTCTGTGGAACTCCTTGCCACAGGATGTGGTGATGGCGTCTAGCCTGGATGCCTTTAAAAGGGGATTGGACAAGTTTCTAGAGGAAAAATCCATTATGGGGTACAAGCCATGATGTGTATGCGCAACCTCCTGATTTTAGAAATGGGTTATGTCAGAATGCCAGATGCAAGGGAGGGCACCAGGATGAGGTCACTTGTTATCTGGTGTGCTCCCTGGGGCATTTGGTGGGCCGCTGTGAGATACAGGAAGCTGGACTAGATGGGCCTTTGGCCTGATCCAGTGGGGCTGTTCTGTTCTTATGTCATTGCTCTCTCACTCCAGCAGTGCCTGCTGCATCCAGCAAAGAACCACCAGCGAGTCATCATGGACACCAGGCAGGCAGCCTCCAAGATGTGCAGGGGAAGAAGAGGTTCTGCTTGGCACAGGGGGCTCCCTCCATCCCCACGGCTTGCATTTGCCCTGCTGGCGTCACCAGGCGAATGGGGAGCCTCCGCCACTCCCTTTCTGGCACCTCTGAAGTCTCCTTCAGCAGCAGGACAGACTACAGCTCCTCCTCCTCTGGTTGGTCCTGGGCCTCCTCTCACAGCCAGAAGGGCAGGAAGACCCACAAGGTCATCCTTGAACTGCAGGAAGCCCACACACGTTCTTGGGAGCTGGACTTTTCTCGCATTGCTTGGGCAGAGCAGACCATCTTTCCCAAGAAAAGAGCCCTTCTCCCTGGCTCACACCAAGGGCGCAGTCCTGGTAGAGGCTGTGGGCATAGACGGCGGAGAGGTGTGCATGCATCACGTGCAGCCAGCAGGTCACCGCAAGCGGCACTTTCTGCCAGGCACACCCCCTTTTTGGCAGGAGCTGTGCAGGCAGTCTTGGAAAGGCACGTGGCTGCCAAGGAAGTTGAGCATGCCCTGGGGCTGCCCTTGGTCCCGCTCAGGTCCTGTCAGGCCTTTATGCCCCTTGCTCCACACACAGTTTCTTGGAAACCTGCCAGCGATGTCGTAGTAGTCACCAGGTCTCAAGTTCTCTCATTCCTCAGTGATGAGGTCAGGAGGACCCTCGAGCACCACCTCAATCAGATGGTGCACCTCAGGCACTGGGGGCTGCCTCTGAGCGTACAGGAAGCTCTCGGGCACATGCAGCCAGTCTCTCCTTGCCTGGCAGCCAGCCCATCGCCTGCCCTCCAGAAGGAGGACCATTTCCAGGTGGTCCAGCCCTTGGCCCAAGTGCCCTCCTGGATGCATTCCACCGCTTCGTCTGCAGGTGTGGAGTTCCTGGAGTCCCATGCCCTCAGGAAGCGGCTCCAGCACCAGTGGGGCCTGCCCAGCCTGATCCAGCAGTCCCTAAGCCAGTTCAGCCCAGTTCCACTGCCATCCACAACTGGCCCCGCAGCAGCGCCAGAGGAAACCCTCCCAGTCATCAGCCAACTGCCATTCCTCTCGCTGGAGACCAGGGCACAGCTGGACAATCACATAAAGACCACCATTGCAGAGAAGCGGTGGGGCCTTCCCAGGATGGTGCTGCGGTCCCTCCAGCTGTTCATGCCGTTCTCTCCGCTGCCTGCAGGAAAGGAGAAGAAGGCCCCACTGTTTCCCAAAGGGAGGGTCCTGGAAACCAAGAGGCCTGTGCCTGGAAAAGGAGCAGGGCCCTCAGAGAGACCTGCTGATTCCTCCTTGGAAGAACCACCCCCACAGAGCCGCTGGGAATCCGAGCAGGTTTTGCAGAGACACTTGGTCAGGAAAGCCCTTGAGATCCAGCTGGAGCTCTTTGCCTCTCTGGTTCAAGACTCTCGCAAAACCTCCCTCCCCGCGGAGGAGCGCAGCCTTCCCAGGTCTCTTCCTCCAGGGCTGAGAGCAGTGCAGCCACGGTCCCAGGACCTTCTCTTTATGGAGCCTCCCGTTCTGGATCACATCAAACTGAACATCATCCGCAAGAGCCTGGCCTTCAGGTGGGGGCTGCCCACGCTCTACCAGCAGTCTGTGGCTTGCCTCTTCCGTGGAGTGGCCCCACCGCCTCCACGCCCCCACTCGCCCAGGAGTGCCACTGCAGTCAGGGTCCCTGAAACACGGGCAGCCCTGTTCCTTGCAGAGAGGATCCAGGAGGAGTTGGAGTGGCACATCCAGAGGAAGCGGCTGCAGCACATCTGGGGCCTGCCAGGCCTGGTCCAGAGATCCCTCTGCTGCCTTCTCCCCACAGCCCCCCTGCAGCTGCATCACAGGCCTGGACTGGAGGGTGTGGTGGTTCTCCAGGCCAAACTGCTCTTCCTCAGCCAAGAAACCCGGCAGAAGCTGGACCTGAACGTGCGGAAGAGAGTTGTCCTCCGGCGCTGGGGGCTGCCCAGAGTGCTGCGTGAATCCCTGAAGCTGCTGTGCGCTGAGATGGGGCTTCGCCCCCTTGGGCAGGCCGTAGTGAGGTCTCCGCAGGCACTGCCTGGTACTGTCTGTCCCAGTGACTCCACCTGTGGGACTTTTGCCAGAGCATCAGCAGTGAGCGAGGGCAGGCAAGCCAGGAGAGGGGTGACTGCTGCCCCCTGCAAGGCTCAGGCACCCCCCATGCTTGGGCCCCGGGAGCTGGAGAAGATGAGGCAGCATTTAGTCAAGAAATCTGTGGAGACGCAGTTGGGGGTCCTCCCTCCCATCGCCAGGCGGTCTCGGCGGCTCACACTGCTGGCCGCGAAGCAGCCCCTCCCCAGGCTGATTTGTCCCGGCCAGGGGTCTCCGAGGCCTCGCAACTCTCTCCTGCCTTTTGAGCGTGCAGATGATGTGGGTCGAATTGAACTGTCTGTCTGTCGGAAACGCTTGTCCTCTCTCTGGGGGCTGGGCATGCGCTATGTGGAGGCGCTTGGTGCAGTGATGCCCGCGCCGTCCTCCCCGCCTCTCACACCCAGAACCAGGGTGGCTGCGAAGTTCTCTGAAGTGCAGACACTGCTTCTTCCACGGCAGGCCAGAGACGCCCTGGAGCTGTGTGTCAGAAAGAAGAGGCTGCAGCATGAGTGGGGCTTTCCAGCACTCGTCCAGTGGTCCCTGAAGGCCTTCACGCAGGGGTTCTCCCGGCTCCCCACCCCCCTCCAGACTGAGATCCATGTCAGCGTCTTGCCGCAGGAGCTCTCCTTCTTTTCCCAAGACATCTGCAGCCACCTTGAGCTGCACGTGCAGAAGCTGAAGCTGCATCGGCACTGGGGCTTGCCCAGGAGAGTCCTGGAGTCTCTGCGGCTGCTGTGCCCAGAGCTCGGAAGAAGTCATGTGCTTGAAAAGAAAGAGGCCAGGCCTCCCCTTGCAGTGGTGGACTCCAGCCATGGCAGCCCCCCAGAGTCCTGGCCTGTGGGGACGGTGAGCATGGGGCCAGGCACCAGGAAAGCCAAAAGAATTGCCAGGACTGCTGCCGTCCCGCGGCCTCCACCTTCTGCACTGGGTCCCAGAGACCTGGAGAAGATCAAGCTGCACCTGGTGAAGAAGTGTGTGGAGGTGCAGCTGCAGACCTTCCCTGCTTGGGCCAAGCGGTCTTGGCAACGTGCATCACTGCCCCGGCGGCCACCCCTGCCCAAGCCAATCTCTCCAAGCCACAGGCCCTTGCAACCTCGCAGCCGCCTTCTGCCCTTTGAGAGGACAGAAGACCTGGACAAGATGGAGCTGACTGTCCAGCGCAAGAAACTGGCATCTCTCTGGGGCTTGGGCACCCGCTACGTGGTGGCTCTGGGTGGAATGGTGCCCAGAGTGCGCTTGCAGCCTTTCAGACGCAGGAAGGCCACCATTGTCTATCTGGGAAAGGAGACCCCCTTCCTCTCGGGGCAGGAGAGGGATGCATTAGAACTTCAGGTGAGAAAGAAAAGGATCCAGCACCTCTGGGGTTGCCCAGCCCTCGTCCAGAGGTCACTGCTGGGTTTCATGCACCGAGCTCCTTCAAGACCCACCTGCCCACCAACAAGGGCTACCATCCACATTCAGCGCCTGGAACTGGCCTGCTTTTCACCAGGCACCTGCAGGTCCCTGGAGCTCCATGTGCAGAAGATGAAGCTCCAGCGGTTGTGGGGACTCCCTGGCAGAGTCCTCGAGTCCTTGAAGTTATTCCTTCCCTCAGGTTCCTTGGGTGTGATGGGAAAGGAGAGCGGGCCACAGAGATCCCCACTCTCACCTCAGAAACCCTTTGTGTCCACAGAGAACCTGAACGTGAGTCAGGAAACGTCTGACCAGGACAGGCCTGGAATTGCCGTGTCAGGCAGGACTGAGGAGACAGGAAGGGGCAGGAAGCCTGAATCGGAGCCACCGCAGCAGGGAGGAAAGGCACCCACAGAAGAACCGTCCAGCACAAGCAGGATCTCACCTGGGCACAGCATCAGTGCAGCCAGCGGCAGATGCAGCCAGCACGGGGCGGAGGCACCCTTTCCTGGGCAAGATGCCATGTCACATCCATCTTCCTCTGCCCAACGAACTGCCGAGGGAAGCCGGACCCCTCGGGCAGGCAAGAAGACAACTTCCCTCAACGAGGAGGAGCATCTGAGGATGTTGTGGCCTCATCTGAAGGAAGGGAGGGAAGGACAGGTGTGCCCGCCTCAATTCCTGTCCGGAGGAGAAGGCCTGGCAACCTCTGGCCCCCACAAGGCCATCAACAAGAAACTGTCCATCATTGGCTCAATCCTCGAGAAGAAACTGTCCCTGCAGCACGGGCTTCACAGCTGGCTGCACGACCAGCAGCAGCGAGAAAAGGTCAGGACCAGAGGCCTGGGAGGGACAGTGCTTGCTGGGGAAGTGCCGCACGGGAAGGGAATCCAGACCGGCCAGGGGGCGGCGGCAGCTGCTGCTGCTGCTGCAAAGGCAGCCATCACCGTGCGTTGGGAGGAAGTGCGGTGCGGTTGCAGTCGAGCCGCAGACTCTGTCACGGCGGCTAGTCAGAAGGCCACCCTGAGAGCACAGCCGTCTCAGGCAGGCAGGATGAAGCCCCGAGTTGGACTGGAAGACCTTCCCGCTTCAAGCCCGGAGGGGGGAAGTGGCTGCTTGGCCCTGCATAGAGCCAGCAGCGGTAGAAAGAGGGCTGAGGCCAGAGGCACAAGGCCCCTGACAAAGGAAAGCGGGCAAGTCGCAGTCCTCCAAGAAAGCCAGGCTGCAAATGGAGAATGGAGGCCAAGCGGCAAGGCTCAGGGCTGCAGCAGCAAGAAACGGAGGCTGAGCAGCAGGAGGTCGAGGAGCAGGGAACGGAGGTCGAGCAGCAGGTCGAGCAGCAAGGAACGGAGATCAAGAGCGAGCAAGAGGCGCTCTCGTGGTACAGAGCAGAGTTCGAGCAGCAGAAAGCAGAGATCAACCTTCAGGAAATGGCTCTCCAGCATGAAAGAGACACCAAAAAGAAGGGCACCAAAAGCAGGCTTCAGATCCAGGAAGGACACGGAGCCTGCGCCTTGGACCTTGCAGTAGGTCCAGACGTGCAGCAGTGGAGAGATGGAGACCCAGCAGCAAGGAACGGAGAGGCCCAGGACAAGGCAGTGCAGTTGGGACGGGGATCTGTTTTCTGACCTGTTGGTGTTTTTGCGCCAGAAAGTTGGGCACCAGAGACCCACTTCCAGAAGCACCCTGAAGGTATCAGAGGAAGCTGGACACCCTGTGAAGAGCCCTGTGATGACAGCGACACTTCCTGCGCATCAGTCCATCTTTCTGACCCCAGAGGGATGCGCTTCCCAGCCACAGCAAGTGACCCAGGCGCAGCAGTCTGCAGGAAGTGTGGCCGCTCCTGGCAAGGCACACCAAGAAGGCTGGCTGGTTGGCTGGCTGGAGCGAACAGATCTCCATGCGGGGCGGGGGGGGGAGTGGCCCTTTGCTAACAAGTAATAAAGCATGCTTTTGTCAACATTGCTTGACCAGATGCTGGCAGGGGCTTCCTGCGCATTGCATTGCTCCGTCTTCTCTTGCACAGACAGCCCACAGCCTCTGTCGGCAGGGGCCTGGATACTGCAATGGGCAGAGGAGGCTGGCAGCCAGTCACTCTGCTTGTGGACGTGAGTCAAGCTGCCTTGAGCCAAGTCCCAGACCAGGATTTCAGCACCTCCCCAGCACAGCTTTGCTATGCAAGAGCAGGAGACGCACTGCCGCTTTCTGGGAGCCCTGCCTAGGGGCAGGAGAAGGCTGAGGGCCTGTGCAGAGCTGGCCCCACAGCCTCAGACATGCCACACTGGGCAGGTGGTCCCAACTTGCTTTCATGCTCTCCTGATCATGGGATCCATCCAGTTCAGGTCCCTTTATCAAGGAAGGAGAAGCACAGGTCAGGTGGCATCTGAATGCAGTCCAGTGCCAGAGGTTAGTTGTTTTCTCTTCAAATAGAAGGTAGTAACTCGCTGGGGCAGCTGCCATTTAAACCAAGGTGGGTGGCTGTGGGCTGAGCAGCACTGGGGGCTAATAGCCAGACTGGAAGCCCACAAGAAGCCCCTTCTTCTAGGGTCTCATTTGTTTATTTATAAGCATTTGTACCCCACCTTGCCTAACCCAGGAGAAAAGGTAGATTACAAAAAACAATAAATGAATACCAAACAGATACGACTTGAAGCAAAATCCACTATAAAACCGAAGCAGAGATTCAAATCAAGAAACAGCAAATCAATCAAGAACCATCCAGAGCAGGAGATCAGCCAGGACAAGGCCAGGCACAACAATTTAAAAACAAAACAAAAAACCCTTGCTTTGCTGTTGCAGCTGCCAGCCCTCACCACAGGCTGGAGGTTTGTTTTGGGATCAGAAGAAGGAATATGCCCAGCTCAGTCAAGGCGCAAAAGTACTTTATTTTTCCAGTGGTTCTCACATATTTAGCACCGGGACCCACTTTTTAGAATGAGAATCTGTCAGGACCTACCAGAAGTGATGTCATGACAGGAAGTGACATCATCAAGCAGGAAAATTTTTAACAATCCTAAGCTGCAATCCTGTCCACTCTTACCCAGGAGTAAGTACCATTGACTATTCTTTTAACTATAAGAATATTCATAGTAGCTTGTTAAAAGCACAGGTCTGTAACATTTTCCCAAATGCAGTCACATACCGTAGTAGCATCAAGTCTAATACATTTTTAAAATATATTGAATTGAATGAGGACCCACCTGAAATTGGCTCACGACCCACCTAGTGGGTCCTGACCCACCATTTGAGAAACACTGATCTAAGACAAAGCATACAAAGCAAAGCCAAATGTATGAAGCGCTAGCAAGTGGGCTTGCAGAGCAACGCAATGGTGTGGTGGTGCAAATAGCTGGGTCTCTCCTCTGACCCCAGTCCGTGTGAGATTGTGTAGGCCAGGTGCTCCCTTATCAGCTGATCAGTGCTAAGTGGCAAGTGATTTAATGTTGCTATTGAAAGAGTTCTCATTGTTAAAAAGACTTTAGGATACCTGCAAGGCCTGGCTGATGCCAGCAAGATACGTTCCCACCATGAGGGAGAGGGGCTACTAGCAGGTGCATCTAGATGAGGAGCATAAGTCTGGGCTGGCTGAGGCTCAGCTTGAGGCAAGGGGAAGCTTTCCCCCTTACTCCAGAGAGAGCCACACCAGCCCCAATGGGGCTACTTGGATCTGCACCACCTGACAAGGTGGCACAAATCAAGCAGCCCAGGACTGCCTCGGGTTGCCCAGGAACAGGGCTTGGAGATGGCATAAGTGACGGATCCTGGCCTCGCCTCCTGCTCCCTGACTGCTTGCCCTTCCCTCACCCAGGAATGCCTCCCTCCCACCTCCTACCCACCTTCTCCATGCCCCCCCCACCCCTGTGGCGGGTCAAGCTTGGCCAGCACAAATTCACCCTGCCTGGGGCCCACGGGGAGACCAGCGCACATCCATGCCCTGCCTTATCTCCTTTTATGTTGTTGCAAAAGTGCTTTAGGCACTTTCAGGACGATGATGGTCCGATGGAAGGGCCTTGCACCAGCCCATCAGCTGGTCTGGATTGCGCCTTAAGTTAGGTGACTTTAAAAGGGGGTTGGACACATCCACAGAGATCAGGAATACCACCAGCTCCTCACCACGATGATGCTGTGGGTCCAGCAGTCGCCTGCCTCTGAATGTCTGTTGTAGGGTACCAATTGGCAGGAGAAGGGGATTGATCCTGAATGGGCACACTGTTAGTTTGGATTTTGGAGCGGCAAACAACAGATGACAGGAGAATTCAGAGGACTTCTGACAAAAGTAAATGTTTACTCGTTTGCAAACAGGACCCCCCCACACACACACAGGTGGAGGACCCCGAAGAATTACAATGATGCAGGTTTTATAGGGTATTCTAGATAGGGGAGGGGTACAAGAGCACACAAAGAAAGAAAAACATCCATGGGAAGAATAACACACAAACAGACAGGAAAACAACATTTGGCATTTGTTATCAGTTCAGGATGTTACATAAGAACATAAGAACAGCCCCACTGGATCAGGCCATAGGCCTGATTTGTTGATTTGAGAAGGGCAATTCTATGCGCATCGACCATTTGTTTACAGACATATCCATTACAGAGGATCTGGTACTCTAGCACATCCCTTTTGCCCTAACTCTTTCATCTTTATTAGTTTATTGCCATTATTTATTGCTTTCTGTTCACCCTTGGGCCCATACTAGATTTCTTGCAGCCAGGCTGTTCTCTGAGAGGGATATTAGATGCTGGCTGGTAACATTCTTGGACAAGGGTCAGAAAGGGGCTTTTAGTCAGCGAAGGGCCTTGTGGGTATTTCATATTGTGAACTGGGCATTTTGGGGTATTTCTATATTGTGAGCTGGGCATTTTGAGATCAGTTTCCCCCCTGATGGGCACCAAGGTGAACAGAAAGAGGATGGGATTTTAGTAAATCAGCTTGGTACACTTGGGCATGAGAGACAGAAGGGACTGTAGGACGCTGAGTCCTAACATATTGAAAACACAATGGAACCAAGCAAACACAGCAACAAGACAAAAGTATTAGAATAACAATAGCTCCAATTGACACGAAAAGAGATCTAAGTTAACCACAATCCACAAGCCAGTTTAACCAGTTGGGAGAAACACCATGGGTGACATGAGTGAGCAAGGTCCTTGAGATCATTTGTAAGGTTAGTTTGATTCAGAGACTATTTTCTATTGGGCTGAACAAAAAAATCCATCAACACACATCTTACTTTGATAGGAATCATAAATCAAGACCACTTTTGAGGTACACCAGGGTGGTGGAGTTTTAGTTCACTTTCTGCAGAGCATTCTGAATACACAAGGGCAAAGAGTGAGTTCAAAGTGCAAAGCATAGCTACCTGTCTGGGCGTCTGGTCTGAGAGCAGTGTGGACACCCTGGAGAGTGACTCTGTGTTAGGGCACTTGGGGGAGTGACTCTATGTTTGGGTAGTCAGGAGAGTAACTATTTGCTAGCCACACCCTCTTAGTCTTTAAGGATATTGAAAAGTTGCTTACATGTAGGCAGAATGTTTGGAGATAAATGTGTAACTCAGGGTATGAATGGAGGGAATTCTCTTAATCACCTAGGATGCAGGTAAACAGGGCCAGCAGTGTCAGCTAGAATGCATATTAGCTCTTTGGTAGCAGAGCCTGTCTAGCAACTTTTAAGTGAGGTTTACCTAAGTTAATGTGAAATACAGGCATAATCCAATGTTTTGGTACAAAATATGGAAGTTACTGAAATTGCATTCAGGAAAGCAAACACAAACTGAAGATACAATGGAAAATAATAGAATGAATAGAAAATAAAAATACTGCATTAAAACAACTTCATCCAAAGAAATCATACATGCTCATAACAGCTCATTATTCATCGGCAATGAGTCCCCTCAGCAGGTCCAACTCCAACATATCCTTCAGCATCAGGCAAGCAAGGTTTTCTTCATCTTCCAGCAGCTGTCTTCTAGGCGACCTTGTGTATAGTCAGTGACCTGACAAGCTTGTACCTCCCGTGTTGAATCTCCATCTGTCCATCTGGGGGTGTGTGGCGAGGGACCGGTGTATCCTCTATCTTGCCATCTCTTCCTTCAGTGAGTGTACCCAGGCTGAGGAAAAGAGGTTTGGTCTCCTTCACAGCCAAGTTGCCTCCACCATTTGTCTCAGTTCAGAGGAGCACAGGCAGGAACCGTCTTCAGGTCTGAACCAGCATTGGTTGGAAGTTAGGTCCATGTAGCGCTGGACTTGTGTGAGCTTGTCCAGTGGATGTGTTGGTTGGAGTTAGCCACACTGACCCTGCTATGGAGCTCACTGCAGATGATAATGCTGAAGCATTCATGATTTCTGAGTATAAAGCAGAAAAGAAAACAAAGCAAAACACATACTCAAGGAGTCAATGTGGTAAATAGTACTTTTAACTCTGTTTACATTATCTTCATGCAAATTATTTTCTTCTTCAGCGGTGCATCTCAGGGTACACCTTCTATGCGTTGGAACACATTTGAGACATCTCAAAAGGATGTATTGGAAATGGAAAAGGTACAAAAGAGAGCAACGAAGATGGTTGCTGGGCTGGGGCACCTTCCCTATGAGGAAAGTCCACAGCGCCTGAGCCCCTGCGGCCCAGAAAAGAGACACCTGAGGGGGAACATGATTGAGACACAAAATCATGCATGGGGAGGACAAAGTGGACAGAAAGATGCTCTTTACACTCTTACATAACACCAGAACCAGGGGACATCTACTTAAAATTGAGCGTTAGAAGAGCCAGGACAGACAGAAGAAAACACCTCCCCACTCCATGTGTGGTTGGTCTGTGGAACTCCTTGCCACAGGAAGCGGCGATGGCATCTGGCCCGGATGCCCTCAGAAAGGGGACTGGACAAGTCTCTGGAGGAAAAAATCCATTACGGGTTACAAGCCACGATGTGCACGTGCAACCTCCTGATTTTAGAAATGGGCTATGTCAGATGCAAGGGAGGGCACCAGGATGCAGGTCTCCTGTCCATGTTTTCTCACCCTCCTTGATCTAGACACTCCTGCTGATATCAATACTCAGATACTGCACATACTTCAGACTCTTTTAGCTGCTTTGGTCTCAAACAGAGATAAGATGCAACAATTTACTAAACATAGGAAACTTAAAACATTGTAAGAATAGCAGTTCATGCAGTGCAATATTGGAATAGAGGCAATTTGCTAGCTTTAAACCTGTACACAGACATTGATTTACAACAGACAATAAACAACAATAATACATTTTTGGGGGGAAGGGGGCTTCCTGTATTCTTATCTAACCTCCTCAAAATACAATTGCGCGATTTGGTCCCTCTCACTGTTCCTCAAAACAGTGCTGTTCCCATCTTCTCTAACTGGTCTTAAAGTTCTAACTCTACCTAAAGGGTAGGAGTAAAATTGATTGCTTCTTATGTGTGACTTCTGCCAAAATGCCATGAAGGCACTCTGTACAGATATTGTTCTTCTTGAGAAGGTAACAGGCCAAGCTTGTCTCATAGCATATTACTGTATGATTCCTCTTTAGATTTTAGAAAATACAGTCAATTGTTTTGAGAGAGATATGCCACTTGCTTGGCCATGTCTGGTACTCTTCCTTTGGTCAGGCCATGTGGCTCTTAATTCCATTTTCTCTCTCTCTCTCTCTCTCTCTCTCTCTCTCTCTCTCTCTCTCTCTCTCTCTCTTCTTGGACTGTTCAACCTTAAAGGGCTGGTGTTGTTACAGAACTCTGTACATGGCTTGCTTGTTAGTTGGTTTGCTGTACCAATTAGAGAAGAGGCAATAACATTTAAAACATTCTTCACAGAGAAAGTAAACAGGTTGTCCAGAGCTACCTCTGATTGAGTGCAATTTCTTACAATAAAGGCAGAGGAAAACTGGAACAAATCATGAACTTTACACACTACAGTCAGCCAAATCTGATTTTTTTCTTCAACTTTTGCTTTTGTTTCTTTTCTTATTCACGACTCTTTTGATTCCCTGGGAGCTGGAGAGAACCTGGGTTTTTCCTTCAAGGGGGACACAAGTTGATACTGCTAATACTTGCACAGCTTGTTCCTTTTTTTCCCCCTTAACATATAAGTAGAATTAAAAGAATGCAAAATATTAATTGCACCACAATAGTTATTACAATGGGGTAAAATCCTAACATTAAGAGATTATTTACTGAGGGACTGTAACCCTTGAAAATATCCATTTTGATGATGGGGGTGTGTGTGAAAAGAAAACACATTGGATACGAGTACTCTTACATGTTTAAAAACAGGGAAAAAAGAACCTTGGTACCAAAAATGATAATGAGCTCAATATACAAAAATAATAAAAATGTTGCAACAAATATCAGGCCTGTCAAAAAAAGGAAGTCTACAACCATGTGGGCTTCAGATAGACTTCACTATAAGTCAAAAACAAACAGCAGCAAAGACAGTCAAAGCGCTTCTTTCATACTACACACACATACAACAAACATATAGAGCATTATAGTATTTGTATGTATACAAGCAGAGAACATAAGTAGAATTAAGGGAACTAAACTAAACCAAACTAAAATATATACAGATATAGGGGTCAGGGCTTAGATCCTGTAAAGGAAATGAGATTAAGTAAATTTGTCCTCTGGAGGGCAAGTGCTTTTTTCTTTGTCTTTACTTGTTGCTGAAGCAAAAAAGGGTTAAAACAAAAGATAGCCATTGCAAAGTTAGGCATTAGAGGCTTTTCTTTGTTGGCTACTATTTTGCACTCTGTGCATGCCTTGAGGCACAAAGGTTAGGAGGGTTTCTCTGGCTTTCCTTTCTCTTGGGTGGGGGGAACACACAGACTTCCTGCATTGCATACCTGTGAAATCCAAAAGTTATTAAGAATGATTAAAGGTTGTATTTAAAGAGAAACACACTTTTGACAACTGTCTAGGTTGGTTGCAGCTGCAATTAGTCTTTTTTAGTTACCTAAATAGGTAGGAAGCAAATCATGGTTATTATTGTAGCTGGAGACTATACTTTAGGGTCTCCCTAAATCACCCTAAGCATTTTTAGCTTGTATTCTGGCCCCTAGGGTCTCATTGACTCAGTTTTGCTGATCTATGTAATGGGCACATATATTGTCTTGCAGGCTGTGTTTCTAAGCAAACACGCAGTGTAGTTTGCTCTTAAGTAAGTGCATTAAAAACAAAAAACACTAAGTTCAAATGAGTCTGACCCTGAGCACCCATGAATAAGACAGCAAATTGTATCTTGTCTCCCAGACAAGGGAAGGCATAACACATCATATAAAATTGCCAAGCAGATAGAAGGGAGGGATGGCAGGAACACTGATGGGAAGGGGTGGGCAAGCAGAACACTGAGTACATTGGAGGAGGAAAGGGAGGGTGCCTTGTTGGAAGGAAGGGGGTGCAGGATAGGTAGGAGGGGGTGTGGTTGGAGCCTCAGCCACTAAATCTGCACAGCACAAGGCTTACAGGTTCTACATCTTAAACATTCAATCCTACATTTCTTTAAGAGCTCAGATCTATTTCTTAGGGGAATAAACAATTGCAAAGATTCAATGTCAAATGCCTTCCCCACTTCCTGAAACGACTGAGACAGGGTTAACAACATATGGAAATTGAGAGTACCTTCTGCCCGCCATTGAAATTCCGAGCTGGCCCATTCAGAAACACACCTCCCAATCAGACCCTTCTTAATGGTAGGGTTTCCCCTTCCCAGGGACTCAAAGTTATCCAAAATACATTTCAAAGGGTTTCTTTCTTCAGGCTCAGGCTCTAACTGCCCCATCTTAATTGTCACAGGCTGGGAGTCTGGTCTCAGCAGGACCAGCTGCCCAAAACAGTGACTCACTCAGGCCAGTCCTTCAAAATCTCGGGGTTTGCTGCCTTGACACACGCACACTCATGTTCTCATTCATGTCTCAGTCACACAACACTCAGTCAGACAGAGACCCATGTGGCCTTGCTCTGAAACCACGGAGATGGGCACACACACACACAACACAGCAATATGTACAATGATATGAGCACAATCAGCAATATGTACAGTAGTCTAAACACAATCACCCTCCTCACTGAGGCCCCACACTAGGACCTCCCTTCAACCAGGGTTCCCACACTAGGTTCCCACAGAGAATTCTCACTTAAGTGCACTGTACTTCCCGCGGGTGAAGTCCCGTCCTCCTGGGCTCTTTCTTGCGCAGAAGGAGACGGTCAGATCCAGGGACAACCCAGCACCAGGACGCACAACAAAGGGTGTGGGAGCCGACTCACTTTACCTTCTGGTGGTGTGCTGTTCTCTGCCGTACTTCGCCTCGATTCTCGCAGAGCCTTGCCTTCCAATCTGAAGTCACGGCACCAGAAAACTGATCCCGAATGGGCACACTGTTAGTTTGGATTTTGGAGCGGCAAACAACAGACAGGAGAATTCAGAGGACTTCTGACGTTTACTTGTGTGCAAACGGAACCCCCACACACACAGGTGGAGGACCCCGAAGAGTTACAATGATGCAGGTTTTATAGGGCATTCTAGATAGGGGAGGGGGTACAAGAGCACACAGACAAGAACATCCATGGGAAAAATAACACACATAAACAGACAGGAAAACAAAGTTGGCATTTGTTATCAGTTCAGGATGTTGATTTGAGAAGGGCAATTCGATATCCATTACAGAGGATCTGGTAATCTATCACATCCCCTTTCCCCTAACTCTTTCACCCTGCATCCTTATTTGTTTATTGCCACTGTTTATTGCTTTCTTTTCACCTTGGGGGCCTATACTGGGTTTATCCTGCAGCCAGCTTGTTTTCTGAGATGGACATTAGATGCTGGATGGTAACACTCTTGGACAAGGGTCAGAGAGGGGCACACAAAGGATTTGGGCCTTGTGGGTATTTCAATATTGTGAGCTGGGCATTTGGGGACAGTTCTCTTTGCCTGCTGCCTACAAACCCATTCAGACCTGTCTATTTGATACTGAAAAAGAACCAACAAGCTGCAGCCCTTAAATCATGTTCCCCTTCACATCTTAGGCTTACTGGTCCCTCTGATTGTGGTTCAAGCTACCTTTCTTTTTTCCTTTCTCCTCAAGGTTTGCAGAGCCTTTCCATTGGCCAGATTTAATGTCATGCCAATGAATGTTTTGGGTGCCAAATTCAATAGGTCTTTAGAGAGTTCTCAGGCTTGTCCTTGAAACTTAACCACAATTGAAACCTTGACTCAGGTGCTGCTTTGCTGCCCTCACTAGACTGATCTGTGCCACCAACTTTTATCCCCATTTCTGCAGAATTCTCACAGAACTGATACTGACACCCTTTGTGGGACGGGAGAAACAAGCCCTGTGCGCTTTGTGGACCAAGATATTTGTATTTTGTGTTGACCACGCGCAAATTTTTCTAGCTTTGCTCCCTGTATGTTGGACTTCAGCATGACTGTTTTTTATGCCTGGCTGTTTGCTTTGCCTTGTTTGAAGTTTTTATGCATCTTGCCCGTGTCTGTGTGCATTCCATGTGGCCCATTGCCCACCTTTCCTGGCAATTGCTTTATGCCAATAAAGGTCTCAGTCAATCCTTAATGCCCCTGTGGAAGCAGGCACCCCACACACCCCATGTGTCAGACCCCAGCCTGCTCTGGTGCAGAAGGACCTGGAACACAGCTGGTTGGTCACTATGCCGACCAACAAGACTCTTGTTGCCTTGGAAACCCTTCCTTCCTTCCTGAGGCCACCGCAGCAGGATTTCCCAGCTCTGCAGGGCTGCTGTGTGAGGAGCAGCCTGCCCAGGTAGGGGAGCTCTGAGTCAGGACTTCCCACCCCAACTGTCCAACAGACCTTTCCATGCCAGCCTGTCTCACCACATCCAGTGCCCCTTACTTCTGTCTGGAGTGCCTGCTCAGGGCCATGGTCTTTGCTGCCAGGGGGCTGTGGCTCTGCCCTGCTGCCCAGCACATGCATCTGCCTGCACCTCCAGCTCAGAGGATCCCATGCAGAGGGCGCAGAGAGCCTCCTTCTTCTGCCCGAGGCTTTGGAGAGCCACTTGCTCCCTCCCCGGCAGAGGAGGCAGTCCTGGGCTTGACGGGGCAGTAGTCTGACTCACTGGAGAAGGCAGTGGCTTCCTGTTCAGGGTATGCTGCTCCTGTGGGCATGGGAGTGCAGTGCCACAGCAAATGGGGCCCGCCCCTCCTCTTGTCCTCTTTGGCAGCTGCTATCTCTGCCCTCCCCTGCCTGAACTCCAGCCCTGTTGCCAAGCAAGGACAACATGCACTGCCTTCCAGTGACGTGCCTTCTCTGTGTTCCAGCTGAGGAATCATGGAAGAATCGGCCACTGAAGATGTGCCAGAGGGGACCTCGTCTCCATCTTCAGTCATGGAGGAGGAAGCTTTGAGGACCTCTTCCACAGCCCGAGAGGTGGAGGAGGAGGAGGTGATTCTGCCTACATCCACAGAGGGGGAAGAGGACACGATCGAGCCAATGTCCACATCTGTGGATGGAGAGGAGGACCTCAAGGACACGTCCCTCCCACCCTCAGAGTGGGAGACCTCTGAGCTGCTGGCTCCACAGGAGGAGAGCCCAAGCGGAACGTCTTCTCCCACTCTGGAGGGCTCTGAGAACCTCTCCTCATCCACGCCCTCCTCTCTGCCAACATCCCCTCTCTCCTGGAAGATGCCCCAAGAAGGGATGCAGCCCATCGAGGAAGGAGACCTCAGTGAGGCGAGGCAAGAGACCAGCCTGGCAGGGGAGAGCTCCAGCTCCCAGCCCCAGAGGAGCCTGGTGGTGGCACCAAAGAATGCCAAGAAGAAAGCGGTGGCTAAGAAAGGAGCTCTAAGTATGTTGAGCCCAGAAGAGGCCAGAGGGGGCAGCTTTGCCCTGAGGGAGGGAGCAGTGGGGCCCTTGGGTTGCTAGGCCCAGTGCAAGGAGGAGGGGGACTTCTGGTAGAGTGTCCCTGTGTCCAAGCAGAAGGTGGAGCAGGGGTAGGGAGATACAGGGACAGAGGGCAGACCTTCCGGAGCTCTGAGACCACCAGCTCCCATGCAGCGGGGCATGGAGGCTTGTCTTGCAGAGGGTCTGCGAGAAGGAAGGAGCAGGAGGGAAGTAGCACACCTTCCTCCAGCATGTTCCACTGTAATGTTCAAGATCAGACCAGAGACTCTGCCTGATCTCGGGGTGATAGTGGAATTCTGTCCAGTCCCATGCTGGACAGAAATCAGGGAGGGAGAGGGGAAGAAGGGGGCACAATATAGGGAGGAAGGGTCGTCTTTAAGCGTAAGGTACTCAAGAGATATCAGATGGAAAGGAAAGGAGTGTGAAGGAGGCAAACAAAGCCCTTTGAAGGACAGTGTCTGTAAGTCTCAGGCCCTGCCAGGCCGCTCCCTTGCTCTGGCCCCTCCCTCAGTCTCCCCCGAGGTTCAGCAGAGTCTGGGCTGGAGCACTATGGAAGGACGATCGTCTCCCAGTTTGTTCTTGTGCAGGAAAGCAATTGCAGTGCCGGGAAGAGAACTATGAAGGTCAATTGCGTCATGCAGTATATTTTCATGTATTTAAATTTTAGATCCTTCTCATAATATTTGTCCCGGTGGCTTTGTGACTGTGCCTTATTTTGCAGCATCTTGTGTTGCATGAATGGTCTTGAGCAGTGTTTCTCAGTCAGTGGTATGTGAGATGGTGCCTGGTGGTACTGATGGGACCTCCACACCCCACCACCTGGCAGTGAGACCAGCAACACTAACCCCTGCTAATTGGGTAAGAGGCACTTTTTCAAGTGGGTGCTCCTTTTTTTAGCAGGGGGAGAGTAACTGGCCCACCTCACCCCAGCACTGTCTGTTCTAGTGGCTGTCTGCTGGTATTCATTTGCATCTTTTTAGATTGTGAGCCCTTTTGGGACAGGGAGCCATTTAGTTATTTGATTTTTCTCTGTAAACCGCTTTGTGAACTTTTAGTTGAAAAGCGGTATATAAATACTGTTAATAATAATTTGATAATAACATGATAGGAGGCTTGGCTTGGTGGGCAGAGCTCCAGTGCATGCTTTTCGTGCTCAGAAAAGCCCTTCCCAGTGAAAAGCCTCTTACCAGTGTTTGTTACATTGTGTCTGGCCTCCCAATCCAGAAGTAACTGGTGATTACATCATCGCCAGTTACTTCCAATGATACTTCCAATAAGTGGACCATACAAAGTCGTATGGTGGGGGAGAAACATTGAGGAACACTGGCCTTGAGTCCTTGTGGAAGATGGGCTGTTAGTCCATGTGGACCAGTGGTACGGGTACCACCAGTGGTACTTGAGGTGGTGTCTGCTGGTGCTTGTTGGACCCCTGGATACCTGCTGCCTGGAAGCAAGACCAGGAACAGGGCACAACTCCAAAGCATGCTTTCCCACTCTTGAAAAAGCTCTCCCATACATCCACATCTGGCCTCCCAACCCAGAAGTAGCTGGGGATGAGGTTATTGCCAGTTACTTCTGGTGGTACCTCAGCTAGGTGGGCCATGTGAAGTGGTAGGGAAGAGGACAAACATTGAGAAACACTGATGTAGACCATTTAATCCTGGGGCTGCACATTGGCTATCACCTGCAAGGCACAGAGAATGTGGACACTGGGCTGGGGCAGGAACAAGGTGCTCTCTGTGTGTGGAAGGCCAGGAAATAGAGAGTGGGTCTAAGTAGGCAGTTTTGAGAATGGAGAAGGGTGGAGAGTGTATGTCCCAGGATCGGTCTTGGGACCAGAACTTTTCCACTTGTGCTTAAATGACCTGGAGTTGGGGCTAAGCAGCGAGGTGGCTGTGTTTGCAGGTGACAGCAAACTTTTCTGGGTGGTGAACTTCAGAAGGGATTGTAGAGAGCCCCAGAAGGATCTCTCCAAACTGGGAGAATGCGTGGCAAAATGGCAGATGTCAAGTGATGCACATTGGAGTAAGAAATCAAAAGTTAATATATGCTGATGGGTTCCAAGCTGTTGGTGACAGATCAGGCGAGAGAGATCTTGGGGTGCTGGTGGGCAGCTCGATGAAAGCATCAACCCAGGATGTGGCAGCCAGATGTCTTTACAAAGGAATCGGACAAACTTATGGAGGAAAAGCCCATTGCAGGCTACGAGCCATGATGAGTATATGCAAGCTCTGAGTTTTAGAGGGTCTCTGAATGCCAGGTGCAAGGGAGTAACAACAGGATACTTTGTATGCCAGCAGGGGAAGCATGGCAGAATTGGCCACTGAAGATTTGCCAGAGGGGACCTTGTCCCCATCTTCAGTTGACCTGTTGCCTTCTCACAGAGCCATCTGGGGGGCCATTGTGAGATCCAAGAAGCTGGACTAGGTGGGCCCCCTTTGGCCTGATCCAGCAGGGCAGCACAAATGAGAATTTACAGGAAAGCACCACATGGAGGGTGGTCCTGGTGGCTTTGGATAATTGCAACTATATGTGATTTGTGGCACAGATTGGTGCACTGGGCCCAAGGGCCTGGCTTTCTGCCTGCTCCCATGGACTGGCTCCTGACCTTGGGCCTCTCTGCTCTCAGACTACACAGTGAGGCCGGTGGTGCCAGCTGAGAAGGCGGAGCTACTGTCCGTGGCCAAAGCGATGCATCGGGAGAACTTTGCCAAGAATGTCAAGGCTCTTTTCCACCTGGAGAAGGAGGCAGCCATGAAGTCCATCGAGACAGGTGTGGGGGGTACCAGGCTGGGCAGGGAGATGCAGCCGAGTGGTCCTCCTGGAGGCCAGCCAGGCTCCCCCTCCCATAGGGCTCGTGCCTGCTTCTGTTTGTGCATGAGAGAGAGAGAGAGAGAGAGAGATGCTGGGCCTTTGCTTTGGCTGGTCAAGTTAAAGGGAGAGGAAGGAATTCTTAACACCCTCACGGAACTGCAGTTTCCAGGATTCTTTGGGGATGACCATGACCCTCGGCCCAGTTTCCACCACTGCAGAGCCTGCAGGACCCTCTTTTCTCTTTTCCCAGGTAAGGCATACGAGGCCCACAGATGCCAGCTGTGCCAGTGACACGCCCCGCAGTGTAGCTATCACCAAAGGCTAGACTTGCCAAGGAGGTAATCCCAGTCACTGAGACTTGGTGTGTGGCCATAGCTGCCCACGGTGGGCCCATCTAGCTCAGCATCACCTGCCCTGCCCATTGGTGGCTCCCCAGGATTTGAGACCTGGGCCTTTTCCCTCCCTGGAGGCACTGCTGCCAGGGAGCACCTGGGAGGATTTTCTGCCGGCAAGATGGCTCCATCCACTGAGCCACAGCCCCTCCCAGAGTGACACAAATACTGCAGCTCTCTTACCCATGCTTGGCAGTGAGTTGCACGAACATCAAGGGTGTTTCTTGCCAGGCAAATGCGGTGAGAAGGTGGGCGCAAGCAGGGAGGGAGGCAGCAGCCACTCCTTGGCCTGACCTCCCTGCACCAGCTGCCCTGCGATGCTGCCACCTCTCTCCTGCACTGCAAAGCCAACTTCCTGGAGCAGAGGCCTCCACCTGGCCCCCTAAAACCAGGGCTGCAGCTTTTCCAGACGTGGGGCACAAAGGCTTCTGGTCATGTGACTCCTGGATGCCCCTCTGAAGTGCCTCCCTGAATTTTCCCTTGGCAGTTGGGGTGACCTACCTGGCCTTTGTGGCAGGAGGCTGTGTTTCCACCTCTACAGTTGCAGGTTCATGGGGGGGGGCAGCGCTGACCCCACTGCAGGAATAACCCGGGCACCAGCTGGGCGGGTCAACCATCCTTTTAGGGTGCTATGCTACCAAAACAGCTGTGCGCTCCTTCCACATCCTCACCATGTGGAGCCGTGGACTGCCGGACTCTGGCTGTGCCTTGCGGCTGCTCCACGTCCCAAGGTTCTGGCTGCGCTGACCGTATCGGACAGGCCAGGCAGGAAAAGGGAAGGTGAGGGAGCAGCAACAGGCAGTAGAGACCAGGTGAGGAAGGAAACGGGGCTGAGGAGGACTTTGCAGAGGTGCTGCCTATGCAAGGTGTGCTGCGCAATGCGATGCAGAAGGCAGGCATGTTGCCACCTGACCAAGCAAGCCTCTTCTTCCTCTTGGGCTCACTGCAGAACATCAGGCTGAAGTGTCTCCCTCCCCACAGGTCTCTACATTGGGTGGCGCTGCCCCGAGTACCTGTGGGACTGCTTCCGTGTGGGGGATGAGTCCAAGTGTTTCTGCGGCCATCTGTTGAAGCAGCACCAGGTTTATGTGGGTAGGTCGTGGGGGATGGGAGGGTGCTGCCAAGGCAGCATAAGTGGCCCCCAATAGAGGCTGGATGAGACCAAGGTCTGCTAGTCCCACTCTTCGTCTGCACATGAGACTGACTGCCACCCCATCATTCTGCCCTGGCACCTGGAGTGCAGGAGTACCTTTACCAGACACAGTGGCTTCCCCTATGGTCATAGCTGAACACCTATGAAGGATGCACCTGCCCTGTACTTGCCCGTCCTGTGCATTTGCCACCCTGCAGAAACCTCCAGCATGGTCCTGAGTGAAAGACCTGAAGGGCTGGGGGACACTTGCGGCCAGCTAGCTAGTGGTTGAACAATGTCATGGCAGGGCCCAAACCCACTGATTGCCACCTGCCCCGCTACCCCTTCTCCCTGCCAGGATTCCCCATCACCCACTCGCCCACCCACGTTTTTGCTTTTTGGTTTTAACTCCCTTGCTGCAGAACATCCATTAGTCGCTCAAAGACCTTCAGATTTCCTGGGTCTATTATGTACCCTTCCACGACCTTCTGTTGCCACCAAAGCCTGCAGTTGTACAACCCCCCCCCCCCCAATTTGTAGTTTCATACTGCCAAATGACACCGTGGGAGACTGGAATGCAGAAGAAATGCCCTTGATGTCGCAAAGGGACACAACTCTGGCAAAATAAATGCAAGCCAACAAGTGATGCCAAAAGGGAACATTTGGAGACCTGTCAGGGAGGCAGCTGGGCCCTGATATAACCAGGAGATAAGACAGAGAAGCTGAATGCTCTCTTGGCATCCTGCTTCCCTACAGAAGGGCAGATGCAGCTGAAGCCATCATGAAGGGACTGGGCTGCAGCAGCCTCCTTCTTTGCGGGTTGAAACTGCTGTACTTATATCCTACCTTTCCTTCCATGAGACTGGGGTGCCTGAAAGGACTGGGATAGCTGAAAGGCAGCTATCAACAAGATGAATTACATGCAATGAAAGAAAATGGTTTGCCTGCCCCTAACCCAGTAAGGCTGCAGCATTGGGGGCTTTTTTGGCCTAACAGTAAGGCAATCAGGGAGGGGGCATAACTGGGATCTAAAGAATTTTGCATGGCATAATTGGCAGCGAGGAGAGTGAGAGAGAGAAGTTTCTCTCCCTCACTCTCACAACCCCAGAACCAGAACCAAGCTGGGTCATTGGATGAAGATGATTGGTGGGAGATTTAAGGTGGATAAAAGGAGCGGCTTCTCTACAGTCCATATCTGGTGTGTGGAATTCATTGCCACAAGATGTGCTAAAGGCCACTTGCTTGAATGGCTTTCAGAGGAGCTTGGACAGGATTACCGAGGCCCAGAGATCTGTTACTGGCTCCTAGTCATGAAAGCTGCTGCGTACGGCCTCTGGGTTCAGCGGCCACCTGCCGGTTGCAGGAGAGCAATGGCAGGGGATGGCGGTCACCTCCCTCTCCTCTTGTGGGCTTCCTTGCTGGGACAGCTGGTGAGCAGCTGGGGTGGGAAACAGAGTGCTGAGCTGGATGCACCTCTGGCCTGTTCTGAAGAGTGTGCCTTCACTCTGCCTCCAGCCAGTCCCAAACAGCGACTGCTGCAGCTGCTCTCAGTCCCAGTTCTCAGCTGCTCCCCCCCACCTCTATGCACCCACATTGGCCCCCACTCCAACTGCACCCTGCCCCACCAGCCCCTCTCCTGACCTGCATGCTGTGTGTTTCAGAGAGGCGGGCGACTGTGCCCTGCACCCTGCCCAAGTGCAGGTGTCAGGGCTTCACCTTCATCCCATCGCACCCAGAGGAAGTGGGGGAATTCTGGCTGCGGAGGAGGACAGGCTTCGATCCGGCTGCCTGGCGAGCAAAATGCCGCTGCAAGCACACTCACGAGGAGCACGCAGCGACCGGCGCTCGCGCCTGCAGTGTCCGAGGTGGGTGTGGCTGCGAAACCGAAAGGAGGCTCCAACAAGGGCCTGCTCGCTTGCAACTCAAGCCCATGAAAGCAAGTTCTACTCTCAGGGCAGCAGAGAACAAAGCTTTGCTCCCCCCGCAGGCGTTTGAAGACTGCTGTCAGGTCCCCACTCAGCCTCCTCTTCCTCAGGTTAAACACAGACAACCTTCTTCAACCCTTCCTCAGACCCCTCACCATCTTCGCTGCCCTTCTCGGACCTGCTCTCGTTTCTCTGCATCCTTCTTAAACTGCGGCACCAGAACTGGACACTGTACACTGACCAGCGCAGACTGAAGTGGAAATGTGGCTTTGTCCAGTTCTGGTTGCCACGTCTCCAAAAGGTTACAGTGGAACTGGAAAAGGTGCAGAAGAGAGTGACCAAAATGATTACTGGGCTGGGGCACCTCCCTTACGAGGAAAGGCGCTTGGCACTCTTCAGTCTAGGAAAAAGGTGCCTGGGGAGTGGGGTCATGATTGAGACGTATACAATTCTGCAGGGGATAGAGAGTGTGTTCTTTTCCCTCTTGCACAACAGCAGAACCAGGGGACATCCACCCACACTGAGTGGAGGGAGAATAAATTTCTTCCCCTGCTGTGTCATTAATCTGTGGAACTCCTTGCCACAGGATAAGGTGATGGCACCTGAAGGCCTAGATGCCTTGAAAAGGGAATTGGAAAGATTTCTAGAAGAAAAGTCCACCACAGCTTGCAAGCCATGATGAGTTTGTGCAACCTCCTGGTTTCAGAAGTTGGCTGTCTCCGAATGTCAGGTGCAAGGGGAGTGGCCACAGGATGCAGGGATCTTGTTGTCTTGAGCGCTCCCTGAGTCATCTAGTGGGCCACTATGAGGCACAGGAAGCTGGACTAGACGGGCCTTTGGCCTGCTCCAGCAGGGCTCTTCTTGTGATGGAGGAAACGTTCATCACAAGTGGCAAGACCTGACGGGCCTTTGCAGCCTCTGGGTTTTAGAGGTTGCTTGTCTCTGAATGCCAGGTGCAAGGGAGTGGCCACAGCCTGCCGCGATACTGCTGTCTTGTGAGCTCGCAGAGGCATCTGGTGGGTCACTGTGAGAAGCTGGACTAGGCGGGCCTTGGCTCTGATCCAGTGGGGCTCTTCTGATGATCTTCCAGTCAGAGAGGAGAGAGCCTGCATCATGTACAGGATGCATGGGGGGCATGAATCCTCAGGGGGGAAATGGAGCACGGTTTCTCACCCCAATTGTTGAAAGGCCTGCTGTGGAAAAATTAGAGCATGTTGGGGGAGACAGAAAAAGCCTGGTCTTTATTTCAGAATCAGAGTTCTTTTCAGGACAACCTGAGAGCGCAATCCCAACCCACTTTCCAGCACTGGCATAGCTGTGCCAGTGGGGCAAGTGCTGCATCCTGCAGATGGGGGGCAGTCACAGATGGGGGGGGCCTCCACAAGGTAAAGGAATGTTGGTTCCCTTACGTCAGAGTTGCATTGCCCTTATGTTGGTGCTGGAAAGTGGGCTAGGATTGCGCCCTGAGAAATGTACTTGTGATGTAAAATAACCTGGTTAGGACTGCCACTTTGCTCTTCGGAATAAATAGTCACAATAAATACTCATGATGAAAGAAAGAAAAAGCACAACATTGGTGTTCAGTGCGAACTTGCGCGCCAACCAAATGTCCAACGGCCCAATCAAGGCATGCCAATGTATCTCCACGTACACAAGCGCCAGGATGGCCTGCCAATGCAGAAGCTGAGGCCTTGTTCAGCCACACAGTGCTGCAGCAAACTTCCTGGAGATTGACCCGCACCACCTCCCCGCTCAGGTTGGCTCATCCCCCCCCCGCCCCGTACCTGCACACTCGAAGGAGGAAGGCAGGCTGCTCCCATGTAACTGCGGCCTTTGTATGCTTGTCTGTGCAGCCAAATGACCCAGTGGGCCACCTCTTATGCAGTTCTGGTTGGTCCCCCCGCCCAAGACGGCATGCTGGAGAGAGCTGGAAACTCCCTGAGAGGCTCTGTGCAGGCTGGACCTGCACCACGTGTGTCTGCACCCAACAGGGACTCAAGTCCCGGGTAAGCAGCCTGCCCTCCCCAGCCCTGCAACCTGGAGAGGCTGCCCGGGACTGGACTCGGAACCCTCAGTGAGCTGGAGTTGCGGCACTGAGCAACGGCTCCTCCCTACCTCACTGCAACTGCCACCAGGTGGTGGGGAAGAGGCCTGGTCCACACGCATCCAACGGAGGAGGGAGCAAGGCACTCAAATAATAATAATAATAATAATAATAATAATAATAATAATAATAATAATAATAATAAACAACTTTATTTTTATCCCGCCCTTCTCCCCAAAGGGACCCAGGGCAGCTTACAACATAATTAAAAAAACAGATTAAAACATAATTTAACAGCTAAAAACATATTAAAAACACATTAAGAGAAACCATAAAAACTGTAATCAGATAAAAGTCAGAATAAAAAGAGCATAAAACAGCAGTTCAAGGAGGAATCACGCCTGTAAAAAACTAAAAGATGTATAAAAGATGTTAAAAAGGCCATAGAGTCAGAAGGCTTGTGTAAACAACAAGGTCTTCAGGCCTCGCCGAATGGCTGTGCCACTTAGGACTGTGCAGTGCTTTGGGGAGTGGGGGGGCATGGGTACCACTTTGCTGGCACTTATGGACCAGGGCTCAGGGCCACAGGGCTGACATTGGGCCAAGGGCAAGGCGCCTTGGCAGGCCCCCCTTCCTGAATTGTCCTAGAAACCTGATGTGACTACATTTTAAAACATGTTTTTAATTGACTTTTAATGTAGCTTGAGCAAGATTGAAACTCAATGAAAAACACTTTTCAGAACGGGACCCCTTCCTTACTTGAGTGGTGCCACAGTACTTTCCCCACACCTCAGCAAAGTCCTCCTCATTGGCTCCTTCCAATAACGCAGGGGAATCCCAGGACTGGCTTTCTCACACACACACACACACACACACCCTTTACTGGGTGATGATTCTGAAACAAAGCCCAGGTGAAAGGAACTTGCCTGGCCTTTGGGGGATTTTTTCTCTTCTGCACTCCAGACTGCTAATTTCACCTTCAAGCAAAGCCAAAGCACAGGGAGATCTGACCCCATGCAACGAGTTCTAGAGACAGCCTGAACCAGCAGAAGGGGTGGAGCTGACTATTGGGGCCTGAGAGTTCTGTGATCTGAACTGGGGGTGATCTGCTACTGGGGCCCAATAGTTCTGGTCTGTGGGTGTAAGTTGCACTTTCCCATGTTTGAACTGTACAAATACATGTTGATGCTTATGGACAAGACCTGGGCTGCATTTCCACTACAGCTTTAGGGCCCAATCCTATCCAACTTTCCAGCAACAATGCAGGCGCAATGCAGTAAGGGAACAAATGGTCCCTTATCTTGAGGAAGACTCTGTTAACTGCCCCTCTACTGCAGGATGCAGTGCATGCCCTGTTGGCAAGGCTGCATCACTGCTAGAAAGCTAGATCGGATTGGGCCCTTAAAACTGCATGGACAGTTTCACCTATCCAAAGCTGCATTTCTGCTACAGCTTTAATCCACTTTCAATGCACTTCAATTACCCCAATGCATTCTGGAGACTGGAGTTCCTTGTAACTGTTGTCGTCTAACAGAGCTGATTCCTTAGCAAACTACAACCCCCAGAATGCATTGGGGTAATAGAGGTGCATTAAAAGTGGTTTAAAGCTGTAGCAGAAATGCAGCTTTGGATAGGTGAAACTGAGGTGCCCAAATTTGTTTTATACCTGGGCCCCAGGAATTTTGCTCCCTCTGCCCACCCTCTCCTCGGGCCTTCCAGGGCTCAGGCTGGGATTGGCAAGGATGAGATCTAAACAGAGAAGGCAGGGAACGGACAGGCTGCCAACACACTCAGGGCAGGGTCCTTCCCCCTGGAACAGCACAGCTATCCTGCCAGACTGGTTCCTGAATTGCCCAAGGCTGCCAAATGTGCATCCTGATTGAGTGGGAACTTGAGCTCAGGTCTCCCTGGTCAGAGCTCCCAACCTGCTCTGGATGCCAATTCCCACCAGTCTGGTGGCAGTGGGGAAGCAACCCATCTAAGCTACTCTTACAACCCAAAGGGCCTGCTCTGTACATGAGTCAGTGCATCGACTCCTCAGGCGAGGAGGTGTGCAGAGGCCTCCAGACTCCAATGCAGCACTGGCCCTGTGTATGTGGGCCTGCTGAGCTGCACCTGGCCACCCCCCAGCACCAATACACCTCCTCCCTTTGCCCTCTAGGCTGCTGCTGCATGGCGTTTACTTCCAACTTCCTGTGCGCAGCCTGCGACCGGCGCTGGGAGGAGCACGAGACCTTCTTTGAGTCAGAGGAGACACGTCGCAAAGGTGGCCGGCCCTGCGGTAGGTATGACACAAACAGGATGGGGGCAGCCCCTTCTAGGAAAGGCCACTGCCTGTTCGGGGACCTTCCTCCCTTTTGTCCCCATGAAGCAGCCTCATTTGCAGCCAAGGCACTTGGCCCAGCCTTGCCTCCTGGGCCTCAGGCAGAGAGACTCTGTCCCTCGCCAGCTGCCTAGCATGCTCTCACAGCAGGGCCTCCAGCGCTGAACTGTGCTGCCTACGCTCTGGCAAGCAAGCCCCCCTCTCACACAGGGGAGGGATCTGGGCCTCAGCTCTACACCCTGCCAGCCAACCAATGCCATGGGCCGCCTGAGAGGGCTGGAAGGAAGATGGCAGCCAAAGTGCCAGGGAGACATACCCCAAGTCTGGGCCCATGTTTGCTTCCCTCAGCTGCTCCCCCCCCGAATTATCTGGCAAATGCGTGCAACATTTGTGTCCACTGGCCAAGGAGCCTGGGTGCTCTTCACAGCCCAGCCGGCGAGCACAAAGAACTGGTCGCCAGCCCAGCACCCTGGGTGGGTCTAGCTGGCAGCTGCCTCCTCTGAATAATAATAATATAATATATATATATAATATAATAATATACAGTATTTATATACCGCCTTTCTTGGTCTTTATTCAAGACTTTATTCAAGGCAGTTTACATAGGCAGGCTTATTAAATCCACGCAGGGATTTTTACAAATTGAAAGAAGGTTCTTTCTTTCAAGAACCACTACATTCAAGGTGTTACACTCTGATCTGGTTTAACATTCTGGCCTCCATCCTCCCACGCTCCGAGCAGATGGAACAGCTCAGCTGCAGCTTGCCAGCTGCTTCAAGGTCGCACGGAGCCGGTGGCCTCGAACTGGCGACCTTGTGGGTGTTAATCTTCAGGCAATGGAGGCTCTACCCTCTAGACCAGACCTCCTGCCCCTCTAGACCAGACCTCCTGAACCCAGCAAGCTCCACCCGTCCCAGACCAGAAGGCCCTTCCACCCTGGCTGCCTCCCACACCTGCCTCTCTCGCCCCCAGGAGAAGCCTACCTGCCCTTTGCCGAGATGCCTGAGCTGCACAATGCAGTGCTGACGGGGCGCTCCGAGGACAACTCTGCCTACCAGGCCCTCCTGGTCCAGGGCCTGCCTGCCCCACCTGGCTCACGTGCTCTGCCTCTTCCCCCCTCAGGGCCGCGGAGGATTTTGGAGAAGGATGACAAAAAGGCCTGAGGGTGGATGGCGACAGGACCTTGTGTCGCTGCTGGCGGACGGCAATAAAAGGCATGGCTCCAGGCACGTGTCCCGGCATGTCTTTGGGGCAGATTGGCAGAGGGTCCCGTCACACACAGAGCCTTGGGCGGCCCAGGAGAAGGGGGTGCCTCGGCATCTGGGGGGCGGCACAGCCTGGAGCCGGTTGAGGGTCTTTCTTGTGGGGGGGGGTGGAAGGTCAGGACTGCCTTAGAGAGCCAGGGCTGGCCTAGGCATTTCTCTCCTGTCCGGAAACACCAGCCCCCTCCCACTCTGAATGAGTGGCCCGTCCCACAGCCCAGGCCATCACTGGGCTCTCTGGAGGAGCCTCCCCACACTCAGCCTGCCAGGGTCCAGCCAAGGCTGACTCCTGTGGGGCAGAGCAGAGTCCCTGGCCAACAGCAATACATGTGTGTGCGGGGTGGGGGTGAGGCCTGGTGGTGGTGGGGAGAAGCAGAACAGCCTGAAAGCAGGAGCGGGCTCGCTGTTGAGGCGCCCCACAGGGATTTAGACAGCAGGAAGACCCTGCCCCAGGTCCCGGGGGGGAGTGGCCCCCACCTCACCCTACCTGGAGGAGACTCTTGCGAAAGCAAACAGATTGGTCAGGGGTGCCTCAGGGACTCCACCCAGCGCCGGCCCGTCCACGAAGCCCCAGGCAGATGGTGGGAGAGCCCACCGCTGCTGTCCACCCTCCTCCTCTCTCTCCCCGAGCCGGAAAGGGAAGAGGGCCAGAGCGGGTGCGGAAGCGGGAGGGCAGTGGCCGGTTAGCTTCTCTGAGGCGCCAGCAGCAGAGGCTGGCGCATCACCAGGCAAGGGGGGTAGCATTTGGCAGGGCGCATTGGGTCCCGGCCGGTCCTTATCCTGCCCCCCCTCGCTGGCTCTGTTCCACAGCTGAACCCTGAGGAGCTGCACGCCTGAGGTTGGGACGAAGCCTGATCGTCCCGGAAGTCTCCCCACGGCCCTCCTCTGCCTGCCTGCGCTTCTCCAGGTCGGCCACCAAGGCTTCAAGGGAGCGGACGCGTTCCCTGAGAGCCTGGAGCTCCTTGCACCGAGGACACACCCATGACTTATGCCCCAGAGGCATATAATCATACATGTGGCACTCGATGCAGAACACTGGCGAGCCCCTGGATAGGCCCTGCGCACACCCGGAAGAGGCCTCCGGCTGGAGAGGGTGCCTCCCCCCGCCTGCCGCAGACCGGCGTCCTGGTCAGGTGGCAGCAGACAGGCGGCCCCTCGGAGCTCCGCCCCCGCCTCTCCTGCTGCGGCCTCTGCCCGCCCGCCCGCCCGCGGACGGAGCCCCCTCCTGCCGCGCTCCCCGCCTCGCGCCATGGCCTTCCCCGGCGCGCTCTTCCCCGCGCCCTTCCGCGCAGGGCCTCCGAGCCGCCCGGCCGCCCGCTGCGCGCCGCGGGTGGCCGGCTGGGGCCAGTGCGGGCAGCTCTGCCCGGAGCCCCCCGCCCTCCTGCCGCGCCGCCGCCCGCGGGGGGAGCGCTGGACGCCGCTGCCGCCGGCCCCGCTGCCGCTGTCGCCGCCCCGCGCCCCCGCCGGCCCGGCAGCGCCCCGCGCCGCCCAGGACTTCGCCAGGCAGGTAAGGCGGGCGGGCGGGCGGGCGAGCCTCGACCGGAGCCAGGCAGCCAGGCAGGCGCCCGCCCGCATCCGCGCTCTTCTCCCCGCAGCTGAGCGCCCTCTTCCTGGACCGGCCGGACGTGGCCTTCGGCGCGCTGGGCCGCCTCCTGCAGCAGCACTTCTGGCTGGCCGCGCCGCGCCTGCGGGTGAGTGAGTGAGTGAGCAAGCGGGCGGGCGCGCAGGGGTGGCCGCGGGCCGCGTCCGGGCAAGCGGTCTCCTGGCGCGGGGCTTCCCCGCCCCTGACCCTGCCCTCCTCCTGCAGGGGAAAGCGCGGGACACGCTCTTCCCGGCGAGCACGTTCCTCAAGGACCTCGAGGCCCAGGCTGCCCAGAGGTGAGTGCCCCCTCCCCCGTGGGTGGGCAGGCAGCAGCGCTGGACTCGGGGGTCTTGGTGCTGCCGCCCGGAAACGGGCCTGTCCAATTATTAAGGAATTGAAGAGTGAAGTTGCTGATCTCTTGACTAAGGTATGCAACTTGTCCCTCAAAACGGCCATGGTGCCAGAAGATTGGAGGATAGCAAATGTCACGCCTATTTTTAAAAAGGGAAAGAGGGGGGACCCGGGAAACTATAGGCCGGTCAGTCTAACATCCATACCGGGTAAGATGGTGGAATGCCTCATCAAAGATAGGATCTCAAAACACATAGACGAACAGGCCTTGCTGAGGGAGAGTCAGCCTGGCTTCTGTAAGGGTAAGTCTTGCCTCACGAACCTTATAGAATTCTTTGAAAAGGTCAGCAGGTATGTGGATGCGGGAGAACCCGTGGACATTATATATCTGGACTTTCAGAAGGCGTTTGACACGGTCCCTCACCAAAGGCTACTGAAAAAACTCCACAGTCAGGGAATTAGAGGACAGGTCCTCTCGTGGATTGAGAACTGGTTGGAGGCCAGGAAGCAGAGAGTGGGTGTCAATGGGCAGTTTTCACAATGGAGAGAGGTGAAAAGCGGTGTGCCCCAAGGATCTGTCCTGGGACCGGTGCTTTTCAACCTCTTCATAAATGACCTGGAGACAGGGTTGAGCAGTGAAGTGGCTAAGTTTGCAGACGACGCCAAACTTTTCCGAGTGGTGAAGACCAGAAGTGATTGTGAGGAGCTCCAGAAGGATCTCTCCAGACTGGCAGAATGGGCAGCAAAATGGCAGATGCGCTTCAATGTCAGTAAGTGTAAAGTCATGCACATTGGGGCAAAAAATCAAAACTTTAGATATAGGCTGATGGGTTCTGAACTGTCTGTGACAGATCAGGAGAGAGATCTTGGGGTGGTGGTGGACAGGTCGATGAAAGTGTTGACCCAATGTGTGGCGGCAGTGAAGAAGGCCAATTCTATGCTTGGGATCATTAGGAAGGGTATTGAGAACAAAACGGCTAGTATTATAATGCCGTTGTACAAATCGATGGTAAGGCCACACCTGGAGTATTGTGTCCAGTTCTGGTCGCCGCATCTCAAAAAAGACATAGTAGAAATGGAAAAGGTGCAAAAGAGAGCGACTAAGATGATTACGGGGCTGGGGCACCTTCCTTATGAGGAAAGGCTACGGCATTTGGGCCTCTTCAGCATAGAAAAGAGACGCCCGAGGGGGGACATGATTGAGACATACAGAATTATGCAGGGGATGGACAGAGTGGATAGGGAGATGCTCTTTACACTCTCACATAATACCAGAACCAGGGGACATCCACTAAAATTGAGTGTTGGGAGAGTTAGGACAGACAAAAGAAAATATTTCTTTACTCAGCGTGTGGTCGGTCTGTGGAACTCCTTGCCACAGGATGTGGTGCTGGCGTCTAGCCTAGACGCCTTTAAAAGGGGATTGGACAAGTTTCTGGAGGAAAAATCCATTATGGGGTACAAGCCATGATGTGTATGCGCAACCTCCTGATTTTAGAAATGGGTTAAGTCAGAATGCCAGATGTAGGGGAGGGCACCAGGATGAGGTCTCTTGTTATCTGGTGTGCTCCCTGGGGCATTTGGTGGGCCGCTGTGAGATACGGGAAGCTGGACTGGATGGGCCTGTGGCCTGATCCAGTGGGGCTGTTCTTATGTTCTTAAACTACAATTCCCAGGAGGCCTTGCAGGTCTCTTGTTATCTGGTGTGCTCCCTGGGGCATTTGGTGGGCCGCTGTGAGATACAGGAAGCTGGACTAGATGGGCCTATGGCCTGATCCAGTGGGGCTGTTCTTATGTTCTTAAACTACAATTCCCAGGAGGCCTTGCAGGTCTCTTGTTATCAGGTGTGCTCCCTGGGGCATTTGGTGGGCCGCTGTGAAATACAGGAAGCTGGACTAGATGGGCCTATGGCCTGATCCAGTGGGGCTGTTCTTATGACGAAGCCGGCCTCTGCAGGAGTCTCGGCTGGTCCACATGCCCTTCCGGCTGCTGCCGTGATGCCCCCGCCAGGCGCTCAGCAACAGCAACATCAGTGCCCGGCCGCCTTGGAAGTGGTCTGGTGGCCTCATGTCTGCAAGGATATTGCCAGGCCAGGTAAAGCACCAAATGGGCCGCTGGCCCCCTTCCTCGTGCCTGGGCTTTTCCACATGCGGAGAAAGATGACAACAGGAGCATGAGAAGGAGACTCACACCGATCTATGCAAACATCCACAGATGTTCTTTAGATTGGCATCTCTTTAGATTGTGAGCCCTTTTGGACAGGGTTAGGGTTAGGGCATGAAAAGCGGCATGTAATTAATTAATTAATTAATTAATTAACAGTATTTACATACCACTTTGCAACAAAAAGTTCACAAAGCGGTTTACAGAGAAAAATCAAATAACTAAATGGCTCCCTGTCCCAAAAGGGCTCACAATCTAAAAAGATGCAAAAGAACACCAGCAGACAGCCACCAGAACAGGCACTGCTGGGGTGAGATGGGCCAGTTACTCTCCCCCTGCTAAAAAAAAGAGGAACACCCACTTGAAAAAGTGCCTCTTACCCAATTAGCAGGGGTTATTAAATACTGTTAATAATAATTAATTGATAGTCTGCCTGGTGGAGAGAAGCCCCTCTCCAAACACCAGAACCCAGTTGGGTCCTAGGTTGAAACTGGTTTCGGATGGACAGAAGGTGGCACTTCCTCTCTCAGCGCCTGATTGGCCTTTGGACTTTGTTGCCATCAGTTGTGGGGACGGTCACTAGCCTGGGTGGCCTGAGAAGGGCCTGGGGGACCAGAGGCCCATCACTGGCTACTATCCTAGCAGCTTTGCACTGAATGCCTCTGGCCTCTTCCTGGGAGCAGCAATGGCAGATGAGGACCCCTTTTCTTTTCTCTGCTCGACAGCTTCCCCGCTGGCTGGCGTGGGCCAGGATGCACGGCCAGGTGGGCCTGGGTCCTGGTCCGGCAGCCAGGCTCTTCTTTTGCAAAGCCCTCAGTCCACAGACTGTTATTGGCAGCCACTGTTGAAATTTCCTGGTTCTGACTGCATGTTTTAAAGCATTTCTCTAGTTCAGGAAAACAAAAAGTTTGCTGCTTATTTTTTGAATGAAAAATGGAGAATTTCAAGGCTGCTGCATCCTTAGCCAGACATCAAATCTGACGGATGCTGGAAATTCACCCAACCTGTCCAAGCCGGATTGGGAGTCTGATGACAGTTGCTTGGCCTTGGGATGGGTGGAGCACCTGGCAGCAATGGGGGGGGGAGTGGCCCGCATGGGCTTCCTGCGCAGTGCTCTCTGTTGCTAATGCTTCCTTTGCTCTCTCCAGCAGCTGCCCCCTTTTCCAGGCCAGGCGGCACCTGCGCAGGCTCACCCACTTGTGCCGGGACTGGATGTTCGAGCTGCCCCTGGAGCAGATGGCCGCGTGGCTGCATGACGACATGGTGGAACAGTGCAAGCGTCTGTGCTTTGATGATGTCCCCACTGGGGGGGCACTTGTCTGGTTGCCTGGAAGCAGCAGCGGCAGCGTAGTACCCAGGGGCAGTGGCTGTCTGGTGCACCCAGCAGGCGAGGCCATGAGCCAGCTCTGTATCCTCCTGGGAGGGGTGGCAAGAGCCTATCAGTCACACGGGGTTGGGGGGCAGGAGAAGGGAAGTTCGATTTGTGGCTGTTTCTGGATGGGTGGGTGGGAGCCCCTTTTTCTGACCCTGATGTTGACCCTGATGTTCTGCTGGGTGGTGACCTCTGGGCACTGTGACACTGCTCTGCTTTGGCCTGATGGCCACCTCTTTCTGTCAGTGGCATAACACAGGCATCTGGTACCTGGGCATCAAAGACGATTTTGGCGCCCCCCCCCCATGACAAAATCAAATTACAATGGTAAGGGTGGTTCAGCTGTGGAACAGGTTGCCAAGGGAGGTGGTGGATTCTCCCTTGCCAGAAATCTTCAAGCAGAGGCTCAACAAGCACCTGCAGGAGATGCTCTGGGAAGATTTCCTGCTACAGGTAGGAAGGGGGTTGGACTAGATGGCCTTTTATGTACTTTTCAACTCTGATTCTATGAAATGTATTAATTCAATAAAAACACAAGTTCCTGTTTAAAGCCTCCAGTGGGCTTTGTGAAGCTGCTCTGTCTGTGGAGAGTGGGATGAGAGGAGGAGAAGATCAAATATTAATTGTTTTCCTTGGAACTAAAATTTCTTGTAAAGGGCCTGTTTGTAGCCATGATTTCCTGCCACAGAGGAAGAGGGTAGACTTGTTTCTTGTGAGTTAAATTCGAAGACTGTAGAAATAGATTTCAAAATAGTCTCCATAACTGTACGGCTCTCACAGAGGAGCTTCTGGTGCCTTTAAACAGGGACTTGCTGTGAAAACCAGAAGTTCCCATTAAAGGGTCCAGCGGGTATTCTGATTCATGGGGAGGCTGCGAGATGCACCCCCACCCCCGGCAGCATATAACCCAGGGCAGTTGGCCCTGGTCCCCTTTAGCAACATTACTATTACTATTATTAACATCCCTGCTTTCTTTGGCTCCAGGCCTTGGCCTGTCCCCTAATGGTGAGCGCTTTTGGGGTGGAGCTTCCCAGCTGCTGACCTGCCTTGTTCCGGAGTGGGGGGTGGGATGGGACACTCTGCTTTTTCTTCCACCTTTCCCCCCCCCCCCCCACAGCTCTTCCTTGACTGCTGCTGCTTCAGGTTTCCAGGATGTGGCTCTGGAGCCCACCTGGGGCGGCTCCCTGAGGCCTCGCAGCCAGAGTCTCCCTGTGCAGTTTGAGCTCAGTGGTGTGATCCGGCAGGTGGAGGCTGCCCGAGTGGATGGTGCAGGTGCGTGAGGGGCAGGGGGGGTTCTGGCAGGCCTCCTCTTGTGGTTCTGCTGCACCAGGGGATCAGGGAGGGTCCCAAGGGGACTCCAGAGAGCATCCCTCCCTGCCACAATTTTCACCTAGTCTCTCCTTTGCCTCTCCAAGCACAGACTTCATCGGGGTGCGCTCAGACTATCACTGTGGAGTATGGCGAAAGCAGTCCGGTGCGGCTCCCTCCCCCCTTCAGGTGCTTTGCATAGATTCCCCCAGCTCCTCCATTGCAGTCAGGTGAGTCTGGCCATGTTCTTGCTTTGAATTGTTCAGGAAAAGAGCAGCTGGTTTCTGAGAAGGAGTGGAGCGTGATGAGTGGGTGGCGGGAGCTGTGTGCCCCTTTTCAAATTTGCTCTCTAGACACCATTTTGGGCTGGAGTTGAACTTGGTGCCTACTGGAGCCTTGGCTGACATTCTTGCTGCTCCACTTTTCACCTGGCCCAAGACCTGTGAATATTTTCATCCACGCAGCTGGTGGCCGTTTCCTGATGAAAAATGCCCCCCTCATCTGCAGCAGTACCCGCAGCCTTTAGAATTGCAGCTGTTCATCTGCCAGGGTTGGGGGGGATCCAGGGACAGCCTGTCATCCACTGATCATGCAGGCTCAGGGGGAGGGTGAGAAAACCGGGGTGGAAGCTCCCCTGGGGAATGTTGTGGTTCCCAACCATTTTAGCCCTGTGGAGACAGTTCCTCCGCATAACGTGTCCTTTCCCTTGTAATTGTGCAAGTCTTTGTGCGCTTGTCTTTGTGCTCGTTTGTGGGTTGAGACACGGTTTGTCGCACGGAAGGGCATTTCTGTCTACTCTAGGGAAAGAACGTGGCCTGCACCCCTGTACCCATGTTTCTGGGAGTAAGTCCCATTGAACTCAATGGCAGCACCACCCAGGTCTGGCCTTGCTCACAGCTCACTTTTCTGGGGGAGGGCATCCTGATGGGGTCCTGGAGGCAAGATGTGCCCCCTGTCCTTCCACCTGCTTCATAGGCTGCTGCTCCAATTGAAGTGTGCTTGTGTCTCCCCCTCCCACTCATGGCATTGCAGAAAGCTCTGGGTGGGGAGGGGGAAGAAGCCCCATTTTTAAAGCAGCCATGTTTATTTCCAGTATGGAGAAGGGCATTTGCCAGAGTAGCCACACACCTGTGGGCGCAACTTACCCACGAGTACTGTATCCTGTACTGGGCAGGAGGTCTGGTCTAGAGGGTAGAGCCTCCGTTTGCCTGAAGGTTACAGCTGAAGGTCGCCAGTTCGAGGCCACCGGCACCGTGAACAGCGAGACCTTGAAGCAGCTGACAAGCCGAGCCGAGTTTTCCCATCTCCTCTTTGGCCACCCTTCAAGTGAGATATGCAGGATTGTCAGCTTGCGTTGGAGGAAACTGGAGGCCAGAATGTGATACCAGATCATAAAAGGATCCACCTGAAATGTTGTAGTTCTTGAAAGACAGAACCTCTGTCAATTGTAAAAATCCCTATAGGGATTTAGTATAGCCTGCCTGTGTAAACCGCCTTGAAATAAAGTCTGAGGAGAAATCTGAAGACCATGAAAGGCGGTATATAAATACCTGTATTATTTATTATTATTATTAATAATAATAATAATAATAATAATAATAATAATATCTTCCATGTGGGTTTTGAATACATAGTTTTCTACATCTGTGGGCTTGCAGAGAAGGAGCCCAAGTGGGTTGTACCCCCAGGTGTGCAGGTATTTTATGGCAAATGCCCCCTTCCCTGCAAGGTTTGCACATTTTATCTGGGCCCAAGTCAGTTTGCAAGTTGCTGACTATCTTGCTGCAGTCCTTTGAGTGTTGGGTCTTCCCTGTCGCAGCCTGGAGGCCATGCGTGCCCACCATATAAGCTCCGGTGCATGTGCTGCTTCTGCATCTGCACAGCAACGCTCTCCCTCCCCACCCCATCTCCAAGCGGCTGGATGGCTGAACCATGCCAGGAACGTTGCGGTGCCTGGCAATGTCCAGGAAGGCCTTGGGTGGGGTGGCAGAAAACCCCCTCCCCTGCCTATAGGTTCAGCCTTTTGTGACTTCTGGAAAAAACAGGAGTCCTCTTGGCCCAGGCTGGGCCCGGGGAGGGGGGAGGGAATGTTCCTGGCAGGATGGGGCTGGTATATGTGTCCAGAAGCCCCTCCCCCACTTACACTGACATGCCTTTCCCTTGCAGCCCCCATCTGCCTGGTGAACTGTCCTTGTGCAGCCATAATGGATCCTTGTATCTCTGGAGTGTCGAGACAGGGTGAGCAGCACTGGGGTGAGCAAGTGGCTTCCCCCAGGACTCCAGCACCGGCCAAGAGGAAAGTGGCACCTTGGAAGGTGTGACTGGTTTGAGGCCCATGGGATTATAGAGGGTACTGCGCTTGTGCTCCCTCGTGTCTCGAGGTCCGAGTGAGGGGGCTGCGCATGGCAGGGCATGGCTCTATAGAGACTTCTTAACTGATTGTTCTTTTAAGGTAGGGGGGAAGCAGGGCTGTCCTGCAACACCCCCCCCCCCTTATGGAAATTATGCACGGGAGATCGAGTGAATAGAGAGATGCTCTTTACATTCTCACATAACACCAGAACCAGGGGACATTCGCTAAGATTGAGTGTTGGGAGAGTTAGGACAGACAAAAGAAAATATTTCTTTACTCAGCATGTGGTTAGTCTGTGGAACTCCTTTCTGTAACAAACATTGCCCTTGGGGTAGGGAAGGACCAGGGGAGACACCAACCCAGCCAGGACTCAACCCCCCTCCACCACCCTCAAGAGCAATGCTTATTTATTTTTTGCTTACTCCAAGCCAGGTCCCAATATCATACATGCCCTGGTCAATTACTGCACCAAATGTTTTACATAAAAGATTTTTATTAAACTTAAGGGAGTTCAATTGCTCCATAAAAACATTTCCATATGCAACACAATAACTTTAAAAACAAGAAGGATCTTAAAGAGGCTAAAACTATACTTACAAATCTCAGTATTGCTTCCACTATCAAGCTGTAAGCTTCCTTCCCCCTGCACTCTCCTTTCCAGGCACCCAACCCCAGGTTTTATTCCTTAGTTGTTAATACCCTACACCTGACCCAGCCCATCTTAAAGGGGAAGGGACTTGCCCCACCCCGTGACACTTTCCACAGAATCTGATGATGGTATTGGGCCTGCACACCTTTAAAAGGGGATTGGACAAATTTCTGGAGGAAAAATCCATTACGGGGTACAAGCCATGATGTGTATGCGCAACCTCCTGATTTTAGAAATGGGTTATGTCAGAAGGCCAGATGCAAGGGAGGGCACCAGGATGAGGTCTCTTGTTATCTGGTGTGCTCCCTGGGGCATTTGGTGGGCTGCTGTGGGATACGGGAAGCAAGACTAGATGGGCCTATGGCCTGATCCAGTGGGGCTGTTCTTACGTTGTGATGCTTCCCTCCCTGTGCTTGAGAGAGAGGACATGCAGGGCAGCCAAGGGGGCCTGGAACAGGGATGCTTCCTCAGACTGTCAGGCGCCACACTGTGTTTTTCCCCAGACTTCAGCGACTGTACCAAGACAGTGAGACCATGTTCTTCCGGGATCCATCCCCTTGGCGCTGGAGCGAGTTCACTGCCCACCCACGAGTGCTCAGTTATGCTGACCGTACTGGCTTGAAGGGCATCGATCAGAGGGTGAGGCCCTGGGGACCGCAGGGGTGCGAGAAGGTATTGCGGTCGAGACTGAAAGTGCTCTCCGCCTCCTGTTCCCTCGTGCCGCCACCCCCTCTAGAAGTGCAGCTGGTGCCCCTTGACCCTTTGCTTTCCCAGAGATGCCAGGGAAGCTGCGGAGCCCTTTGCACCACCAAGGGACTGATTCGGCCGTGTGCTTGGTGATCAAGGGAGGCCAGGCAGCTCCTGGGAGGGGAAGTTCTCTGAGCACTTGTCATTCTGTCTTGGTGGCCCAGGCACCGTCCAGTCAACATTTCGAACTCTTCAAGGTGGGGGCTGAAGCAGAGTGCCAGCAGGGGGAGCGCCTGGTCCTCTGCAAGTACCTGGGCCAAGCCGAGCCCTCTCACCACCTTCTCGCCACACAGGTGAGTGCTGGAGCTTTGCTTTCCCTCTGGGGGGGCCCACGTGAGGGATATCAACCTTGACGTCCTCTGCACTGGCCAGAGCCTGGTGCAAGACTCCTCTCCCCACTCCACTGTACATCTGGCCACAGAATGTGCAACATGTTCCATCCCTTCTCTCAGGCCGGGGGTGGGGGAACTGGGGGCTCTCTGGCCCTCATCCCACATGGTCTTCTTTTCCTTAGTTCTCTCTCTATGTGCTGGACGAACGCTTTCCACTGGTGCCTGTCCTCCGCTGGGATCACATGATGCAGAGGCCCCCCATCTATGCCCACCTCGTGCCAGCTGGGGCTCCGCAGCGCAGCCACAAGCTTCTCCTGGGCACCCACCACTCGCAGGAGCTGCTGCTGCTGCAGTACGCAGGTGGGGGTGCAAAGCGGAGCAGTGGGTGGCAGTGGGCACCCTGTTGCACCAGTGCCGGGGGAGGCGTGTCCTTGTTGTCCTAATGTGTGCTTTCCACAGGTGGCACCACCACCCCCTGCCAGCTCTGGGGTCCTCCGCAGAAGCTCTCATCCATCAGCCAGAGCCTGCCCCACTTCCCTCTGCAAGTGCCTGTCCGCCACAGTGCCCTGCACCAGCGCCTCTCTGCGCCTACTGCCGGTATGTGAAGCAGAGTGGAAGGGAGGGAGGTGGGGGGCTGCTCTGGACGCACCAGGCCACCTTGCTGAGAGGCAGGAGAGCGGAACTGATGAGTGCAGCTGCTCCTGCAGCAGTCCTTGTCCAGGTGGCTCCCTGGGTGGGTGTGGGGGGTGAGGCTCCTCACTTCAGGGTTGGAGCCAGAAGTGGTCGAGGTAATGAACTGGCTGTGCACTTGTTGAAATCAGCTGGCTAGCCTGCCATATGCAGAAGGATTAGGGGCCCAATCCTATCCAATTTTCCAGTGCCGGTGCAACTGTGCCAATGGGGCATGCGCTGCATCTTGTGGTGGGGCAGCAGTCACAGAGGCCTCCTTCAGGTATGGGAATAGTTGTTCCCTTACCTTGGGGCTGCATTGCGGCTACACTGGTGCTGGAAAATTGGATAGGATTGGGCCCTTGGTCTGGTCACAGAGCAGCAGATAGTAAGCCAGAGTCAGATTTCACCAGATGTTCATGAGCAGCCCTCCCCCCCACCCCCGACTCGAGCGAATGCCCAACACAGCACTTTGGCCAACTTGCTGCACGCTGCAGATCTAGGCAACCCACTCCTGCCACGAAGTTGGGAAATACGTCTCCCTAGAATTGTAGAGTTGGAAGGTCATCTAGTTCAGCCCGTCCATGCAGGCGGCCCACAACTACAGCGTTTCCAGTAAACGGCTCTCCAGCCTCTGCTGCGAAAGATCTCCAGTGCCAGAGTCCACCGCCTTCCGAGGCAGAAGGGTTAGTGTTTGTATCAGCAGGAAAGCCTTAATGTTGAATCAAAAGTTCCCCATGTCGTAATTTAAATTAATAATGATATTTATATTCCACTTTTCAACTAAAAGTTCACAAAATGGTTACAAAGAAAAATCAAATAATTAATGGCTCCCTGACCCAAAAGGGCTCACAATCTAACAAATCCCTCTTGCAGGGGTGTGAATTGGGATCCCAGGTAAACGGGGTGGGCGTGTCGCATAGATTGCAACTCAGGAATGGCTTTACGGTGTGTGGAAAGATCTCTGCCTTTCTGAGAGATGGTGCCTCTGACAGACAACATTGCCCAGAGATGTTGTGCCTGCTCCCTGTGCACAGAGGGGAGTCTGGACTCAGCCCTGCCCTGTGCAGGTGGGGGGGGCTACAGGCCAGGAGGCCTCAACTCTCAAAGGGGCCATATGGGGGAGGAACTCTTGGGCTCCATCAGATGAAGAGGGCTGTGATGCCTGCCCAGGGTGGCTGGGGGGCCTTTGGAGAAGGGAGCGAGGCAGAGGACTGGCGAGAGCCCCACTGGATCAGGCCAAAGGCCCATCTAGTCCAGCTTCCTGAATCTTGCAGTGACCCACTAGATGCCTCTGGGAGCACACAGATAGCAAGATACCTGCATCTCGTATTTCCTTGTCCCTGGCATTCAGACAGCCTACTTCGAAAACCAGGAGATTGCATTTACCCATCGTGGTTTGTAACTTGTAATGGACACTTCCTCAATCTGCCTAACTCCTTTTAAAGGCATGCAGACCAGATGCCATCATCACATCCCGTGGCAAGGAGTTTCACAGACTATCTGCATTTGGTTCAGCGTTGTATTGTTCTGACTTGAGAACTTGCCGCAGGATATGTTATGGCACCTGACCTGGATGCCTTTAAAGGGGAGTGGGCAGCTTGAGGGAGAACAGGTCTGATACTCTTACAATATGCACAGCCAGCCACGAGTTCTCTAGGCCGCCATGTAGCCAAGTGCCTATACAGCTCTCATAATTTCAGGGGGTGATCCTCTCCTCTTTGCAGGAGAAAAGTTTTCCCATTCTCCAGCGCTGTTCCTTTTTTTGAGAACTCTTCTGTCCTAAATGATGCTCCAGATCTCCCACCCTGATTGTAGAGCTGGAGCTGCCCTCCTTGGTGCCTTTCTGAGACCTGTGTCTGGGCACTTAGAGCAGCTTGTGGGGGGGGGGGGTCCAGGGAAGGGCTCTTCATGCACTGCACGTGCTTCTCGTCCCACAGGCATCACTGCTGCCCTTGGCCAGCACAGCAGGAATGAATCTCTGGTGGTCTTCCAGCTCTCAGAGACTGGGGACCTCTTCTACCAGCGCCTGCTCCACCGGGCTGAAGACCACAGAGAGGAAGCCTGGGGAAGCTCACCATCCACGCAGGCTCCAGCTGAAGGGCCCTCTGACGTGGCCTCCCCTGCCACCAGCTCCAAGCGGTGGCTCAAGGCCTTCTTTCAGACTTGGAAGCGGCTGCCTGCGCAAACCCGGGGCCAGCCCCCGCCCGCCTCTGTGCTCAGCCAGGACAGACTCTTCACACACCATGAACTCCAGGAGCAGGCTGGAGATGGGGCCGTCTATGAACGGGCCCGTCAGCACCTGCGGGAGGCCAGCCATGAGAAGCGGCTCCTGTGCCCCTGGGAGTCAGGGTGGACCCCCTTGCCCCCAGCCCTGCAATCCCAGGGCCTGCCTCACACCCTGAATGAGCGCCTTGCTGCTTCCTGGGCAGGCAGCTGGCAGTCCTGGTGGCAGGAGAAGCTGGGCACGACAACGGCACAGAAGCGGCAGGCACTGAGGGCACAGCGCCGCCGCCTGAAGAGGGCCCGGGGCCCTCGCAGCCTCTCGGGGAGCTTCACCTCTTCCACCAGCTACCAGTCAGACCTCAGCGACTTCTCAGGGTTGGCAGGTGGGGCTGAGAGTGGCGGGGGCAGGAGCAGCAGCCAGGTCTCCAGTGAGGTCTCTTCCAGCATGAGCCAAGGCCCCCTGGCTTCTTGCGCTGCAGAGGAGTCCTCCCTCCCTGCTGCCTGCCTTCCTTCCACAGCCCAAGACCCTGAGCCAGACCCCCAGGACTCTTCGCAGTTCCTGTCATCCCAGACTCTCAGCTCCAGGGGCATCCCCAAGGAGCGCCGCCGGACCCTGCGCAACTACCTCGCCATCTTTGATGAGCCCCCCGAGCCGCTGAACAGCCTGCCTTCCAGTCAGCAATCTAGCCTGGGTAGCCAGCGCTATGTGTCGTCCTCACAGGGCTCGCAGCCTCCACGCAAGCGAGCGCGCATGGGCTTCTGAGGGCAGAGGAGCAGGGGCACTGCATGCTTGGAGAAGACTTTGCCCCCTGGGGCTGTTGGTTGTGCTTGAGCTCAGCTCTGGAAACGGCAATAAAGGACAAATGTTCTGGCCTTTGGTGCTTAGCTTGTGGCTGTGCAGGGAGGAGGCGCCTGACCCTCCACCCCGTGCCCCTTCAACAACAGGCCTCCCGGCTGGAAGCCTGTGCAGGTCCAGCCTTGTCGCAGTGGCTCTTTCCGGAGGGGCTGTAGGGCTGGTGCCAGCACAGCTGTTTGCAGCAGGGCCTGGGGGGGCAGCGTTGCCCTTCCGGAGCAGGGCCTGGTGCGGTGGTGCTTCTCCAGTGCCGGGGCTGTCCTGGGAACGCTCCCACTTCCGGGCAGGGCAAGCAGCACCCTGAGGGCTGCCCTGGCACGGGGGGTGCCCCCCCGGCCTCTGCGCTGGGTCTGGCGCGCGCAGTCAGTCGGAGCCTTGGGGCGCCCCAGGCGCTGCTCGCTGGCCAGAGCGTTCACCAGCCTCTGCGCGCCGCCCGCCCGGCCTTCCGAGGGGAGGCGGCGGCGCTGGCTCGCTGACCGCGGAGGGGGCGGGGCCGGGCGATGGCGGCGGTGCTGGCGCGGGGGCTGCGGCGCGGCTGGCAGCGGGCCGGGCAGGTAGGCGCCGCTCGCTCGGCGGGCCCCCGTCTCTGCGCCCCTGCGGGTCTGGGCCTCCTGCGCTGCCGCGCGCGGAGCTCCGGGCTGCTCGGGGGCGGGCCGGCGCGGCCTCTGCACCTCGCGGGGAAGCCTCGCTGACTCCGGGCGCCGGCGGCGGGCCGCGCGTGCCGGCAGCTCCGGCTTGCCCGCGGACCTCGGCTGGCGCCAGGGCCCGGGCGGGGGCGTCTCTTGCCTGGGGCGGGAAGCACGAGGCGCCCCAGCCCTGCTCGGCGGGGAAGAGGCCGCGGGCTGCGCTGGCGCCTGCCGCGCGGCTGCCGCAGGGGGCGCCCTCGGAGGGGCTCCGGCGCGCGCGGAGCCGGAAGCCGAGACCTCCTTTGGGTCGACGGCACCCGGTCCCGTCTGTCTGTCCTGCAGAGAGCGTTTGCGGCGGCTCAGGGGCCCGACGGGGAGGTGGCCCGGGCGCGGCGCGCGGCTGCAGAGCCGGGGCCCAGCATCTTCAGCAGGATCCTGGACGGCTCCATCCCGGCGGACTTCCTCTACCAGGACGACCAGGTGACCTTCCTTCTCTTCGCTAGTCGCCTGCCCGGTGGCGCAGCGCCAGCAGCCCAGGCCTGCAGCAGGGGCTCGGGGCTCGGCTCTGTAGCGTCCACATCCCTGCTGCGCTGGGTGTTCAGGGCCCGCGTCCTGAATACGGGGTGCCAGAGTGCCCTTGAGCATGAGCAGGGAGCCGCTGTAGCCGTGCACGGGGAACAGAGCCCCTCCCTCACTGGTACTGCTGTCTCTCTCCTGGTCCACAGTGCGTGGCCTTCCGCGATGTGGCCCCAAAGGCCCCTGTGCATTTCCTGGTGATCCCAAGGCGCCCCATCCCCCGCATCAGTCACGTGGCTGAGAGCGATGCCCAGGTGAGCAAGGGGTGGGGGTGCTCACCTTGCTCAGGCCTGGGTTCCAGCAGTCTCCGTGAAGCCCCACTTTGATGGCATATTGTGGAAGTCTTGCTTGTCCCAGAGGCTTGGGCGTCTCTGTGGAAGAGGGAGCAAGTCCATGCGCCTCACCCCACCAGCTCTGCAGGGCTCTGAGCAGGGTTGTCCCTTGACGTGGCCTATCCCCATCTCCAGCTCCTGGGGCACTTGTTGGTGGTTGCAAGTCAGACGGCAAAGGCGCAGGGCCTCTCTGAAGGCTACCGGGTGGGTGAGTAGCAGCCCATCCCTCTCCCTCCTTGGAGTGTTTTGAGTCGCCCATGGCCACGGAGCTGCACCCCTGAGTTGGTGGACCATGGGTGGCTGCAGTGGCACTTCCCTCCCATCTGGGATCAGAGCTCTGGCAGAGCTGAAGATTCCACAAGGTTGGCGCCAGGCGGAGGGGGGGCTCCCAATCGGAGGAGTGTGTCAGAGTGGCCTCTCTTGCGAACTGCAGCAGGGAAGCTGCCCCTTTTTCTGGACTTCCCTCACCAGGCAGGGTCTTCTGCACACCACTGTAAAGTGGACCTGTAGACAGTGCACACCCCAGTAACTCTGCTACTAGGGTGTGGTCATTTTGTTCCAGGGCTGTGTGGAGGCTCACTGGCCGCACAACCTCCCCAACCCTAAGGCTGGCAGGGATGCCCTTGGCGCGTGGTGCTGGGCTGGGAGCCTCGCTCTCCGCCCAGGCACTGCCCTGCAGGAGCCCTCCTTTCTCTTTCAGTGATCAACGATGGGCAGCACGGAGCCCAGTCTGTCTATCATCTGCATCTCCACGTGCTGGGCGGGCGCCAGCTAGGCTGGCCACCTGGCTGAGTTCCTGACCCCAGCTGTGCCGGAGGTGGCAGGGCTGCGAGGAGACTCACCCATCACATAATAAATGGCTGCAGCAAGACCCACTTGTGATGATTCTTTGGGATGCTTGCCTTTCTTTCGGGGGCCACCTCTGGGAGTCTTGCTGCTTCACATGTCCCGTACAGCTGGAGCAGGGAGAGGGCTTGCAGTGTGGGTAAGGTAGTGCTTCAGAGCAATGAATCATGGAGCCCACCAGTGATCAGTTGATTTAATATTGCGTGGTACTCATGACCTGGTTAGAGAGGTAAATGTTACTGAGCCATTGGGGAACTGCGATCTGTTTCGACGTGTAGATCGGGGGAACAGTACCAAGCAAACCTGACACCAAAACTCTTGACCTCCGACAAGCGAACTTCCCTCAAATGAGGAGGCTGGTTAGAAGGAGGTTGAAAGGGAAGAATTCTTGTTGGCATCCTTCAGTCTCTGAAGACTATGGTATCGCGCTCTGAATAGTGTTCTGGAACAGTGTCCTCTCCAGTGCTTGAAGCCTGGGTAAAGTAGATATGGAGGATAGACTGTTACCCAAGCAGCAAATCCACCCTCTCCACGTCACTGAAATGGTCCAATGGAAAGGCAGAAACCAATACGGTTGGTTCCAGCGGCATCGCAGGAGTTGCCAGAATGTGACTGTGTTCAGCCATGAACTGCCTCAGGGACTCCGGCTCTGGGTTTTGCCTCGAGGTTGACTCCTGAAGCCTTTTCCATAACTGGATGTAGCCACAAGGCAGTGGAGGTTTGGGATCAGAGTTCTCTCAGATGAGCTGCCTTCCCAGACTGACGAGTCCCATCTACCCGGAAGGGAAGATTAAAAGAGTCCAGTCTCTCCAGAGTGCATGGAGGCTGTTTAAAACAACAGTCATAGAAGCCCAGTGGAAGTGTGTACCGCAAAGGAGGAAGGGTTCAATTAAGTCTAGGAGGATGCCAGCATGGCTAACAAGCCAAGTTAGAGAGGCTGTGAAGGGCAAGGAAGCTTCCTTCCGTAAATGGAAGTCTTGCCCTAAGGAGGAGAATAAAAAGGAACATAAACTGTAGCTAAAGAAATGTAAGAAGATGATATGGGAGGCCAAGAAAGACTTTGAGAAATGCATGGCCAGAAAAATTAAGGGAAATAATAAAAGCTTCTTCAAATATATTAGAAGCAGGAAACCTGCCAGAGAAGCAGTTGGCCCTCTGGATGGTGAGGGAGAGAAAGTGGTTATAAAAGGAGACTTAGAGATGGCAGAGAAATTAAATGAGTTCTTTGCATCTGTCTTTATGGCAGAAGACCTCGGGCAGATATATAGAATCTCAAAACACACAGACGAACAAGCCTTGCTGAGGGAGAACCAGCCTGGCTTCTGTAAGGGTACGTCTTGCCTCACAAACCTTTTAGAATTCTTTGAAAGGGTCAACAGGCATGTGGATGCAGGAGAACCTGTAGACATTATATATCTGGACTTTCAGAAGGTGTTCGACACAGTCCCTCACCAAAGGCTACTGAAAAAACTCCACAGTCAGGGAATTAGAGGGCAGGTGCTCTCCTGGATTGAGAACTGGTTGAAGATCAGGAATCAGAGAGTGGGTGTCGATGGGCAATTTTCACAATGGAGAGAGGTGAAAAGCAGTGTGCCCCAAGGTTCTGCCCTGGGACCGGTGCTTTTCAACTTGTTCATACATGACCTGGATGCAGGGCTAAGCAGCAAGGTGGCCAGATTTGCAGATTATACCAAACTTTTCCAAGTGGTGAAGACCAGAAGAGACTGTGAAGAGCTCCAGAAGGATCTTTCCAAATGGAGACTGGGCAGCAAAATGGCAGATGCATTTCAATGTAAGTAAGTGTAAAGTCATGCACATTGCGGCAAAGAATTAAAACTTTACATATAGGCTAATGCAGTGGTTCTCACACATTTAGCATTGGGATCCACTTCAGAATGAAAATATGTCAGGACGCACCCAATGTGATGTCATTTCTGGAAGTGTCATCATCAAGCAGGAATATTTTTAACAATCCTAGGCTACAATCCTACCCACACCCAGGAGGACCTGTTGGATATGCCCTAAGAGGATTTCTTGCCTAAAGCAGGGGGTTGGACTGGATGACCTATTAGACCCCTTTCAACTTTATGATTCTAAGTCCCATGTACTATCAGTGTTTATTATTTTAACATAGTAGGTCGTTAACAGTACAGATCTATAACATTTCCCCAAATGCAGTGACATACCATGTATGTAGCATCAAGTATAATACATTAAAAATAAAATATTGAAATGAATGGGGACCCACCAGAAATTGGCTGGCAACGTGCCTAGTGGGTCCCAACCCACAGTTTGATAAACACTGGCCTAATGGGTTTTGAGTTGTCTGTGACAGATCAGGGGAGTAATCTTGGGGTGCTGGTGGACAGCTCAAGTGTCGACCCAATGCATGGCGGCAGTAAAGAAGGCCAATTCTATGCTTGGGATCATTAGAAAAGGTATTGAGAATAAAACAGCTACTGTTATAATGCTGGTGTACAAATCGATGGTAAGGCCACACCTGGCACAGTGACCTGTGATCCTGGACCTGGCAAAGTTTGCAAACGAAACCAAACTTTTTTGAGTGATAAAGACCAGAAACAATTATGAGGAGCTGGTTTCATAGGATCCAGGAGGCATTGGGAATTGGTTGAAGACCAGGAAGCAAAGAGTGGGTGTCAATGGGCAATTATGACAATGGAGAGAGGTGAAAAGTGGTGTGCCCCAAGGATCTGTCCTGGGACCAGTGCTTTTCAACCTCTTCATAAATGACCTGGAGACAGGGTTGAGCAGTGAAGTGGCTAAGTTTGCAGACGACACCAAACTTTTCCGAGTGGTGAAGACCAGAAGCGATTGTGAGGAGCTCCAGAAGGATCTCTCCAGACTGGCAGAATGGGTAGCAAAATGGCAGATGCATTTCAATGTAAATAAGTGTAAAGTCATGCACATTGGGGCAAAAAATCAAAACTTCACATATAGGCTGATGGGTTCTGAGCTGTCTGTGACAGATCAGGAGAGAGATCTTGGGGTGGTGGTGGACAGGTCGATGAAAGTGTCGACCCCATGTGCGGTGGCAGTGAAGAAGCCCAATTCTATGCTTGGTATCATTGGAAAAGGTATTGAGAATAAAACAGCTAATATAATGCCATTGTACAAATCGATGGTAAGGCCACACCTGGAGTATTGTGTCCAGTTCTGGTCACCACATCTCAAAAAGGACATAGTGGAAATGGAAAAGGTGCAGAAGAGAACAACCAAAATGATGACTGGGCTGGGGCACCTCTTTACAAGGAACAGCTACAGCATTTGGGGCTCTTCAGTCTAGAAAAGAGGCACCTGAGGGGGTACATGATTGAGACATACAAAATTATGCAGGGGATGGACAGAGTGGATAGAGAGACGCTCTTTTCCTTCTCACATAACACCAGAACCAGGGGACATCCACTAAAATTGAGTGTTGGGAGAGTTAGGACAGACAAAAGAAAATATTTCTTTGCCCATTGTGTAATTAGTCTGTGGAACTCCTTGCCACAGGAAGTAATGATGGCATCTTGCCTAGATGCCTTTAAAAGGGGATTAGACAACTTTCTGGTGGAAAAGTTCATCATGGGTTACAAGCCATGATGTGTATGTGCAACGTCCCAATTTTGGAAATGGGCTATGTCAGGATGCCAGATGCAAGGAAGGGCACCAGGATGCAGGTTTCTTGTTATCTGTTTTGCTCCCTGGGGCATCTGGTGGGCCACTGTGAGATACAGGAAGCTGAACTAGATGGGCCCTTGGCCTGATCCTGCAGGGCTTTTCTTACGTTCTTAATGTCTTCCTTAGTCACCAAACATTCCAGGTCTTCCATCTTTGCTTGGAGACTTCAGGCATTTTCATAAAGGCACCTGTATTTGGGTTCCCGATAAATGGGCTGCTTATTTGCTCCTTTATCCCTGCAGCCTCTCATTCAGGCTCTCACATCCCATCGTGCTTCCACTCCCAGTTTCTACCCTCTTACCAACTTGTTCTCTAACCTCCCCATCCTCATTTCATAGGGATGAGGATTCCGGAACTGAATGCCCCTTGGCTCCTGTTGGCTTTCTCCCAGGGATCAGTTTAAAAGCTGCTCTGCCACCTTTTCAATGTTGTGCGCTAGCAGTCTGGTTCCATTTTTGTTCAAGTGAAGCCCATCCCTCTTTGACAGGCCTGGCTCATCCCAAAATGTCCTCAGTGCCTAACAAATCTAAACCCCTCCTCCTGACAACACCCTCTCATCCACACATGGAGACCACTGAGCTTTGCCTGCCCAGCTGCCCCTGCACATGAAACAGCACTTCCAAGAACATTGGGGTCCTGGCTTTGAACTTCCTAGCTAGCAGTCTAAATTTGACCTCCAGGACCTATCAGCTACATTTACCCCTGTGGTTGATGCCAACATGCACCACAACAGCTACCTCCTCCCCAGCACTCTCCACTAGCCTGCCTAGATGAGATGTGATGTCCACAACCTACGCACCAGCCAGGCAAGGCACTATGTGGTCCTCAGTGTCACAAACCCCGCTCTGTATGTTCCAGACAATGGAACTGCCCACTGCAAGAAAGCCCTGACCCCCCTCCTGCCTAGGAGTATCTTTGTTGTGACTGGATATGGACCTGTCCCCTTAAGAAGGGATCCTCCCTAGGGGATCAGTTCCCTGCTCTCCAGAGTAACTTTCTGCAGCCCTGTGACATCCTACCCTGGAGCTGCCCCCTGAGGGTGGAATGATGCCTACACGTGCCCAGGGGTCCCTCTCCACCTACCTCTGGTCCTCCAGGTTGGCACCAAGGCTTCAAGGGAGTGACCCATTCCCTGAGACCCTGGAGCTCCTTGCTCTGAAGACACACTCATGACTGATGCCGCAGAGGCATATAGTCATACCTCTGACATGCCATGCAGAACACTGGTGAGCCCTGGCTGTTGGACTGCATAGTTCTGTGTTTTGGGATTCTTAAGGAAGTCTAAGAACTGTGCCTGGAGACGTAGGCCATCTGTCAGCAGCGCCGAGAGAGTACCAAATATTCTTCTGCCCGCCTGGAGATGAGGAATCCGGACCTCCCCCATCCTTTGCCTCTGTGTCCTGAGGGGCTGGCTGGTTTCTTGTTTTCCGTCAGGAATAATAATATTCCCGAGAGTAGGGTGAGAACTACTCTGAAACTGTGGCAACAAAAGCAGGTGAGCAGACCCACAGCAACACAATGCAGCAGGATAACAGTCTTTCGTGGGAAGGAAAGCCATGTGGCTGCGCCAGAACAGGAAATGCAGCCAAACGAGAACCAGGCCTCCAGAGCCAGGGCTCTCCCACAAGCCTGGTCTCCTGAGGATCTGCGCTGCCCTCCTCTGAACCCATCTTGGTTTGCTTGCATCTTCCATGCTGGGCACCTGCTGAGGTGGCTTCCAAACGGGATTGGCCAGAGGTAGAATGGCTGAGGGTTTGGGGAGCCAGGAGAGCTAATGGAACATTCATGTGCCGGTGATGTGTTTCTGTGGTGAGCCAGCAGAGGGTGTTGCTGCTCGCAAACCAGATAAGGCAGAACTCCCAGCTAAGGGATCAGCACCCTAAAAGCCTGCAGTGCCCCAAAGAAGAACCTGTCTGTTGCAGCAGAAGCATTTGTGGACTGCAGGCAGGTGAAGTGAGGCAAGCAGGCAGCATGTCACTGCAGATGGATATAGCAAAAGGAGGGAAGGGAGCATAAAGAGTGGGGGTCTGAGTGCCATGGGGCACAGTCTGGGATCAGCAGCCTGCCATGGGCAAAGGCCATCCAGAGGCAGCAGAGAAAGCAGAGCCTCCCCTTTGTTAACCCAGGGAAGCTGTGCTGCCTCTGCCAGCCCAAAGGCTGTGGATGGCCACTGTGGTGCCCAAGAGGTCCTGCTGCAGAGGCCCCTCCTTGCGCATTGGGTGCTCAGGCATCCTTAATGTGGAAGTCCTGTTAGACTGAGGGCGCAATCCTAACCAGCAGTTATGCCTGCATAGGAGGCTGTGGAGGGTTGCAAACAGGCAGGCAGGCAGAAGCCTCCGCAATGGCTCCCGCACCTCCACTTGTGTCAGCGCTCTTGTGCGGATGCAAGCAACAAAGGTAGGTGTGGGGAGGGGGTGGGAGGGGAGATTCTGGGGGGGAGGGCGGGTGATGGGCGGCCCCGGGGGCGCGCGCATGGGGAGCCGGGGGCAGGGCTGGGACCTGGCAGTTATGCTGGATCCCAACCCCAGTCCCCAGAGAGAACGGAGCGGCTTCCAGCTGCTCCGCTCTCCTCGGACTTGTGCCACCTCCAGAGGTGGCGCAGGTCCGAGGAAATCCATAGGGGCATGCACCCTTACCCAGGGGTAAGGGGAAGAGCTCCCCCTTGCCCGTGGCTGAGCCGCTGCACTCAACGAACCTGTGTTGGATGCAGCGAAAGCCTCCTGGCTTGCCTGCTCCAGTGCAGTTTTGGATTGTGCCCTAAGTCAGATAGAAATTAAGGGCACAATCCTAACCCCTTATATCAGTGCTTTCCAGCACTGGCATAGCAGTGCCAATGGGAAATGTGTTGCATCTTGCAGTTGAGTGTCATTCACAGAGGCCTCCTCAAAGTAAGGGAATGTTCCCTTACCTCAGAGCTGCATTGCATTGCAGTGCTTTCCAGCACAGACACAAGGGATTAGGATTGCACCCAAAGGCCCAATCCTATCCAACTTTCCAACACCAGTGCAGCCCCGAGAAAAGGGAACCAATGTTCCCTTACCTTGTGGAGACTTCCATAACTACTCTCCCACCATAAGATGCAGTGCATACCTCTTTGGCACAACTACACCAGGGATAAGAAGTTGGATAGGTTTTGGCCCTAGGTTCAGGTTGAAAGAGAAGACATTACAGACCTAATTGACAAATTAAAGATCAATATCACCGGGCCCTGATGGCCTCCACCCAAGAGTTACTAAGGAACTGAAGAATGAAGTTGCTGATCTCTTCACTAAGGTATGCATCTTGTCCCTCAAAACGGCCACCGTGCCAGAGGATTAGAGGACAGCAAATGTCACACCAATGTTTAAAAAGGGAAGGAGGGGGGACCCGGGAAACTATAGGAGAGTCAGCCTAACATCTATTCCAGGTAAGATGGTGGAATGCCTCATCCAAGATAGAATTTCAAAACATAGATGAACAGGCCTTGCTGAGGGAGAATCAGCATGGCTTTTGTAAGGGTAAGTCTTGCCTCACAAAACTTTTAGAATTCTTTGAAAAGGTCAACAGGCTTGTGGATGCAGGAGAACCCATGGACATTATATATCTGGACTTTCAGAAGCCGTTTGATACAGTCCCTCACCAAAGGCTACTGAAAAACTCCACAGTCAGTCTAGGAATTAGAGGGCAGATCCTTTCCTGGATTAGGAACTGGTTGAGGACCAGGAAGCAGAGAGTGGGTGTCAATGGGCAATTTTCACAACGGAGAGAGGAGGAAAGTGGAGTGCTCCAAGGATCTGACCTGGGACCTGTTCATCCTTCAGTCTTGGAAGACTATGGTATCGCGCTCTGAATGCTGGTTCTGGAACAGAGTGTCCTCTTCAGTGCGCGAAGCCTGGGCAAAGTAGATATGGAGGATAGACTGTTACTCATGCAGCAAATCCGCCCCCTCCACATCGCTGAAATGGTCCAATAGAAAGGCAAAAGCCAATACGGTTGGTTCCAGCGGCATCGCAGGAGTTGCCAGAATGTGACTGTGTTCAGCCACAAACTGCCTCAGGGACTCCAGCTCTGGATTTTGCCTCGAGGTTGACTCCTGAAGCCTTTTCCGTAACTGGATGTAGCCACAAGGCAGTGGAGGTTTGGGATCAGAGTTCTCTCAGATGAGCTGCCTTCCCAGACTGACGAGTCCCATCTACCTATCCCATCTAGAGACCCATCTAGTCTCTTACAACAAGTACAGCCAAACTGAGAGCCTATTCTTATCCCCCAGCCCCCAGGGGTACAGCCCCCCTGTGACCTGTACTTTTCAATCTATTCATAGATGACCTGGAGGCAGGGCTAAGCAGCGAAATGGCCAAGTTTGTGGATGAAACCAAACTTCTCTGAGTGGTGAAGACCAGAAGTGATTGTGAAGAGCTCCAGAAGGATCAAGTCTAAGATATTAAAAATAAAATACTGAAATGAACGGGGACCCACCTGAAATTGCCTCCTGACCCCCAGTTTGAGGAACACTGGGCTAATGGGTTCTGAGCTGTCAGTGACAGAACTGGAGAGAGATCTTGAGGTGGTGGTGGACAGCTCAATGAAAGTGTCGACCAATGTGTGGTGGCAGTGAAGAAGGCTAATTCCATGCTTGGGGTCATTAGAAAAGGTATTGAGAACAAAACGGCTAATATTTTAATGCCGTTGTACAACTTGATGGTAAGGCCACACCTGGAGTATTGTGTCCAGTACTGTTTGTCACATCTCAAGAAGGACATAGTGGAGATGGAAAAGATGCAAAGGAGAGCAACCGAAATGATTACTGGGCTGGGGCACCTCCCTTACGAGGAAAGGCTACAGCGTTTGGGACTCTTCAGTCTGGAAAAAAGGTGCCTGAGGGGGAACATGATTGAGACATACAAAATCATGCAGGGGCTGGATAGAGTGGATAGAGAGACACTCTTTTCCCTCTCACATAACACCAGGACCAGGGGACATTCACGAAAATTGAGTGTTGGGAGAATTAGGACAGACAAAAGAAAATATTTCTTTACTCAGTGTGTAATATGTCTGTGGAACTCCTTGCCACAGGAAGTAGTGACGGCATCTTGCCTAGATGCCTTTAAGAGGGGATTGGACAAATATCTGGAGGAAAAGTTCATCACAGGTTACAAGTCATGGTAGGTTTGTGCAAGCTCTTGGTTTTAGAGGCAAGCTGCCTCTGATTGCCAGATGCAGGGGAGGGCACCAGGACGCAGGTTGTGCCTGTTGTCTTGTGTGCTCCCTGGGGCATTTGGTGGGCCACTATGAGATACAGGAAGTTGGACTAGATGGGTCCTTGGACTGATCCAGCAGGGTTCTTCTTATGTTCTTAAGTGCTGTTGTTGCTGGTACTTCAAGAAATATGCAGGAAGGCAAGCCATGGGGGGGGGGGGAGACACGTTAGCACCCCTGTCTATGTTCCTTTTTCACATACGCACACACACACTTGTTCTCTTTGTATGTGCTGGACATATATGTATGTGCTGTATGTGCTTTGTATGTGCTCGATGCAGGTGCTGGACTATCGGCTTGCGCTGAATGGGGTAGCACTCCCTCTGAAGGAGCAGGTCCGCAGCTTGGGGGTCCACCTGGACTCGCAGCTGCTCCTGGATTCCCAGGTGGCGGCTGTGGCTAGGGGGGCCTTCGCTCAGCTTCGGCTGGTGCGCCAGCTGCGGCCGTACTTGGATCGTGCAGACCTGGCCACGGTGATCCATGCCTCTGTGACATCGAGATTAGATTACTGTAACGCGCTCTATGTGGGGCTGCCCTTGAAGACGGTTCGGAAACTGCAACTAGTGCAGAATGCGGCGGCCCGTGTGGTTACTGGAGGTAGGCGGTTCGACTCTGTCAGTCCGCTTCTCCAGCGGCTGCATTGGCTGCCCATTCGTTTCTGGGCCCAATTCAAGGTGCTGGTATTGACCTTTAAAGCCCTATACTGCTCTGGACCAGGGTATCTTAGAGATCACCTGCTCCCGTACAATCCGGCTTGTCCTCTTAGGTCATCAGAGAAGGCCTTTTTACAAGTGCCGCCGCCTAAGGAGGTACATGGGGCGGCTGCAAGAAATAGGGCCTTCTCAGTAGTGGCACCAACGCTATGGAACTCCCTTCCCCCTGACTTAAGAATGGCTCCCTCTCTTGAGACCTTTCGGCGAGGCCTGAAGACCCTTCTGTTTAAACAGGCCTTCTGAGTTCTCGGCCTTTTAACATCTTTTCAACATCTTTTAATATTTTTTACAGGCCTGATTCTTTTATGACTTGCTGCTGCTCTATGCTCTTTTTACCTATTTTTTACTCTGACTGCTGTTTTTTATGATGTGTTAATATGTTTTTATTTGTTTTTAAATTATGTTTTTATATGTTGTAAGCCGCCTTGAGTCCCTTTGGGGAGAAAGGCGGGATAAAAATAAAGTTATTATTATTATTATTATGTATGCGATTTCAGCAGACCTGGGCGCAACCCACCAACATAAGAACGTAAGAACAGCCCTACTGGATCAGGCCATAGGCCCATCTAGTCAGCTTCCTGTATCTCACAGCGGCCCACCAAATGCCTCAGGGAGCACACCAGATAACAAGAGACCTGCAAGGCTTCCTGGGAATTGTAGTTAAGAACATAAGAACAGTCCCACTGGATCAGGCCATAGGCCCATCTAGTCCAGCTTCCTGTATCTAACAGCGGCCCACCAAATGCCCCGGGGAGCACACCAGATAACAAGAGACCTCATCCTGGTGCCCTCCCCTGCATCTGACATAACCCATTTCTAAAATCAGGAGGTTGCGCATACTCATCATGGCTTGCAACCCGTAATGGATTTTTCCTCCAGAAACTTGTCCAATCCCCTTTTAAAGGCGTCCAGGTCAGATGCCAGCACCACATCCTGTGTCAAGGAGTTCCACAGACCAACCACACGCTGAGTAAAGAAATATTTTCTTTTGTCTGTTCTAACCCTCCCAACATCAACACTGCAGTTGCACCTTGGCAAGTGTCCTCTCAACAAACTACAAGTCTCTTTTCATTGGCTCTCACTATGCCACCATCTTGCAACCTGCACAAGGAAGAGGGATGAGGATGGTTGACTTTGGTGTGTGGACCTTGTCAAGGAGGACAGTGGTGTGGTGTCAAGACTCCTGTTGTCCAGTGGGATGCCAAGGAAAGCTGCATCTCGTCCAGGATAGATGGAAGCTTACATTGGGCTGTTTTCCCTGCCAGCTAGCTAGGTGCTGGGGCACAGGCTTCATTGGCTGGCATCACCTGCCCAGTTGTTAGGAGCTCCAGAGGAATCCCAGGCTGGGTGATATAACTTTCAGGGGCAATGGGAATGGTGACCAGAGGGGGGATTTTTCAGTGGGGGGCACTGATCTTTGGAGGGAAAAAGCCATGTTGAGGTGCCAGGTGCCTGCACTCTCCGTTTTCAGGCATGGGGCTAAACACAGTTCCTCCCCACTCCCAGCATTCAGGTGGGAGGTGATTCCAGGTGTATCTGGGCTAAGGGTTGTCTAGAGATTTTCAAATAGTGCTTTGCTGTGACATTTTATAATGTGTTGTTTTGTTGAAAAGGCTGCAGGTGGGCAGTCCTCTCACCAGGGACCATGCGAGGGGGGTAAAGGGGTAATTTGTACCTGAGTCCAGGTCAAAAAGGGCGCCCAGGACCCAAAGAAGGGGGCCCCCAAATGTCCTTGGATCTTACATTTTCCAGTTTCACCTGGACTAACTGCCCCAGTGAGATAAGAAGAGCCCTGCTGGATCGGGCTGAAGGCCCACCTAGTCCAGCTTCCTGTATCTCCCAGTGGCCCACGCACGCAAGACCACAGACACAGCCCGAGTGCTGCTGCCCTCCCTGCCTCTGGCATCAGAGGCAGCCTGCCTGGAAAGCCAGGAGGGTGCACATACCCACGTGACTCCAGAAATCGGTCCGATCCCTGTGGCGAGGAGTTCCATAGACTAACGACAGCCCCCGCAGCTCGCAGCCCCTCCGTGCTGCGGCGCCGGAGAGGGCGGCGGCTCCGGGCCTGACGTCACGGCTGCTGGGCAGTCGGAGCCGGCGCGCGAGACTCGCTGCCGGCTGAGCATGGGCCGCGCCGGGCTCGGGAGGCTCCGGCTGCCGCTGCTGCCGCTGCTGCTGGCCTGGCTCGGCCCGGGGCGCCCGGCCGGTGAGTGGGGCGGGGCGGGGCGGGGCGGGTCCCGCGGAGCTGTCCGCGCTGCCGGTGCTGAAGGGCGGCGGGCGCTCCCTGGCCTGTGCACGGGCCCCCTCCGCCAGCCAGCCTGCCGCGAGGGAGGGGAAGGGCGGGCTCCCTGCCAGGGGCCACTCGCCGGCCTGCCGCCCTCCGCCCGTCTCGCCGCGACCCGCTGCCGGGGCCGCTGCGGAGGGCCTCGCGGCAGGCCGGCACTGCTCCGCGGGCAGCTGGAGCCAGGCGGCCGGCGAGCGCGCGCCCCGAGCCACCGCAGGCCCCTCTCCGGAGCAGAGGCTGGCGCGTGTGCCGCCCGCCCGCCCGCCGCCTGGGCCGGCGCTCCACTTCTGTGCCCGGACCGCCCTCCCCGCGGCAGCCGCGGTCCTCTCTGCGCCGCTCTTGTGCTGCTGTCGCCCGCGGGGCTGAGCGCCTTCCTGGGCGGAGGCGCGGGACGGGGAAGCGGGGGGGGTCTCGCCCCCGGACCCGCCAAGGCAGCTGGCGAGGTGCGTCCCGAGTGCCAGGCCCCACTGAGCGCGCGGAGGGAAGGCGCAGCAGAAAGCAGCTGTTTGTTGCTGGCCCCAAGCAAGGCCTCGGATCCTGCGCAAGATCCTCCCTGCAACTCACAGGCCGGCTAGCAAAGCCAGGAGGACAAGGGTCCAGGAACTCTCCACCTCCATGCCCAGTCCCCACCCCTCCGTAAGAACATAGCAACAGCCCCCCTGGATCAGGCCAGAGGCCCATCCAGTCCAGCTTCCTGCATCTCACAGCGGCCCACCAAATGCCCCAGGGAGCACACCAGATCACAAGACTAGGCAGGACTAGAACCCAGGGATTGAAACTGCAGGGAAGTCAAGTTAGGCTAGGCATCAGAAAGAGTTTCCCAGCCATCAGCAAGAACTGTTTGGCATTGGCTGCCTTGTGCAGTGGGCAGCTCCACCTCACTGGAGTTTTCCAAGCAGAGGCGGATGTACCAGCTACCTCTGCTGAGCAGCGGTTGGCCCAGATGACCTCCAAGTTCCCTTCCAAGTCTCACGGTCTATGGAAAGAGTGCAGGACAAGGCAGCGCATTTAATGGGTGGAAGAACTTACTCAGCATGGGAGCCATCAGCCCAAAACCACTTTGAATGTCTTTCCTTTTTCAGTCCAATCCAGTATGTATCTGAGTCAAGATTATTCTAGAGTCAAAAAGCAAGTTAGGAAGGGAGAATCAGCCTGGCTTCTGTAAGGGTAAGTCTTGCCTCACGAACCTTATAGAATTCTTTGAAAAGGTCAACAGGCATGTGGATGTGGGAGAACCCGTAGACATTATATATCTGGACTTTCAGAAGGCGTTCGACACAGTCCCTCACCAAAGGCTACTGAAAAAACTCCACAGTCAGGGAATTAGTGAACAGGTCCTCTCATGCACTGGGAATTGGTTGAAGACCAGGAAACAGAGAGTGGGTGTCAATGGGCAATTTTCACAATGGAGAGGTGAAAAGCGGTGTGTCCCAAGGATCTGTCCTGGGACCGGTGCTTTTCAGCCTCTTCATAAATGACCTGGAGACAGGGTTGAGCAGTGAGGTGGCAAAGTTTGCAGACGACACCAAACTTTTCCGAGTGGTGAAGACCAGAAGTGATTGTGAGGAGCTCCAGAAGGATCTCTCCAGACTGGCAGAATGGGCAGCAAAATGGCAGATGCGCTTCAATGTCAGTAAGTGTAAAGTCATGCACATTGGGGCAAAAAATCAAAACTTTAGATATAGGCTGATGGGTTCTGAGCTGTCTGTGACAGATCAGGAGAGAGAGCTTGGGGTGGTGGTGGACAGGTCGATGAAAATGTCGACCCAATGTGCGGCGGCAGTGAAGAAGGCCAATTCTATGCTTGGGATCATTAGGAAGGGTATTGAGAACAAAACGGCTAGTATTGTAATGCCGTTGTACAAATCTATGGTAAGGCCACACCTCGAGTATTGTTTCCAGTTCTGGTCGCCGCATCTCAAAAAAGACATAGTGGAAATGGAAAAGGTGCAAAAGAGAGTGACTAAGATGATTACGGGGCTGGGGCACCTTCCTTATGAGGAAAGGCTACGGCGTTTGGGCCTCTTCAGCCTAGAAAAGAGACGCCTGAGGGGGGGCATGATTGAGACATACAAAATTATGCAGGGGATGGACAGAGTGGATAGGGAGATGCTCTTTACACTCTCACATAATACCAGAATCAGGGGACATCCACTAAAATTGAGTGTTGGGCGGGTTAGGACAGACAAAAGAAAATATTTCTTTACTCAGCATGTGGTTGGTCTGTGGAACTCCTTGCCACAGGATGTGGTGCTGGCGTCTAGCCTAGACGCCTTTAAAAGGGGATTGGACAAGTTTCTGGAGGAAAAATCCATTACAGGGTACAAGCCATGATGTGTATGCGCAACCTCCTGATTTTAGAAATGGGTTATGTCAGAAGGCCAGATGCAAGGGAGGGCACCAGGATGAGGTCTCTTGTTATCTGGTGTGCTCCCTGGGGCATTTGGTGGGCCGCTGTGAGATACAGGAAGCTGGAGTAGATGGGCCTATGGCCTGATCCAGTGGGGCTGTTCTTATGTTCTTATGTTAAAGTGTTGGATAAATTGCATAAGAACATAAGAAGAGCCCCTGGATCAGGCCAAAGGTCCATCTAGTCCAGCTTCCTGTATCTCACAGTGGCCCACCAAATACCCCAGGGAGCACACCAGATAACAAGAAACCTCATTCTGGTGGCCCTCCCTTGCATCTGGCATTCTGACATAGCCCATTTCTAAAATCAGGAGGTTGCACATACACATCATGGCTTGTGACCTGTAACCTGTGTATGTGACCACATACACAGACCAACCACACGCTGAGTAAAGCTATATTTTCTTTTGTCTGTACTAACCCTCCCAACACTCAGTTTTAGTGGATGTCCCTTGGTTCTGGTGTTATGTGAGAGTGTAAAGAGCATCTCTCTACCCACTTAATCCTTCCCATGCATAATTTCGTATGTCTCAACCATGTCCCCCCTCAGGCATCTCTTTTATAGGCTGGAGAGGCCCAAACGCTGTAGCCTTTCCTCATAAGGAAGGTGCCCCAGCCCAGTAATCATCTTAGGGCCCACTCCTATCCAACTTTACAGCTCCAGTGTAGCCACAATGCAGCCCTGTGGTAAGGGAACACATTTCCATACCTTGAGAAGGCCCCAGTGATTGCCCCTCCACCACAGGAAGCAGCACAAACCCTACTGGCACAGCTGCACCAGCACTGGAAAATTGGATACAATTGGGCCCTTAGTCGCTCTCTTTTGCACCTTTTCCGTTTCCACTATGTCCTTTTTGAGATGTGACAACCAGAACTGGACGCAATACTCCAGGTGTGGCCTTGCCATCGGTTTGTACAACGGGATTATAATTTTAGTTTTATTCTCAATACCTTTTCCAATGATCCCCAGCATAGAATTGGCCTTCTTCACTGCCACCACACATTGGGTCAACGCCTTCATCAAGCTGTCCACCAGCACCCCAAGATCTCTCTCCTGATCTGTCACAGACAGCTCAGAACCCATCAGCCTATATGTGGAGTTTTGATTTTTGGAAGGAAGTTTGGTGTCGTCTGCAAACTTAGCCACCTCACTGCTCAGTTTCTCCAGGTCATTTATGAAGAGGTTGAAGAGCACCAGTCCCATGACAGATCCTTGGGGCACACCACTTTTCACCTCTCTCCATTGTGAAAATTACCCATTGACATCCATTTTCTGTTTCCTGGTCTTCAATAACAACAACAACAACAACAACAAGTGACTATTTATATACCGACTTTCTGGTCATTGGATTACTCCTCTGACTTTATTCAAGGCGGTTTACATAGGCAGGCATTTCTAAATCCCTCAAGGGGATTTTTACAATCATAGAGGTTCTCTTTCAAGAACCAACAACATTTCAGATGGATCTTCCTGGTCTGGTCTCACTTCTGGCCTCCAGTTGCCTCCCATGCAGGCTGACAAGCAGCTCCTTCATCTCTCACATGGAGGGGAGCCAAGACGCTTCTTCACTCTCACCAAAGAGCTGATAGCTTGTCAGCTGCAAGATCTCCTGATCAGGGATCTGTTGGTGGCCTCGAACTGGCGATCTTCCAATGTTATCTTCAGGCTAACAGAGGCTCTACCCTCTAGACCAGACCTCCTGCCCTGTCTTCAACCTGTTCTCAGTCCATGAGAGGACCTGCCCTCTAATTCCCTGACTGTGGAGTTTTTTCAGTGGCCTTTGGCGAGTGACCATGTCAAATGCCTTCTGAAAGTCTAGATATATAATGTCTACGGGTTCTCCCGCATCCACATGCCTATTGACTTTTTCAAAGAATTATATAAGGTTCGTGAGGCAAGACTTACCCTTACAGAAGCCATGCTGACTCTCCCTCAGCAAGGCCTGTTCGTCTATGTGTTTTGAGATCCTATCTTTGATGAGGCATTCCACCATCTTACCTGGTATAGATGTTAGGCTGACTGGCCTATAGTTTCCCGGGTCCCCCCTCTTTCCCTTTTTAAAGATTGGTATGACATTTGCTATCCTCCAATCTTCTGGCACCGTGGCTGTTTTGAGGGACAAGATGCATATTTGAGTCAAGAGATCAGCAACTTCATTCTTCAGTTCCTTAATAACTCTTGGGTAGAGGCCATCAGGGCCTGGTGACTTATTGATCCTTAATTTGTCAATTAGGTCTGAAACATCTACTCTTTTAACCTCTATTTGATTTAGGGGGCAATCCTAACCCCTGACATAAGGGCTGGCATAAGGACAAAGCAGCTCTGAGATAAGGGAACAAACATTCCTTTACTTTGAGGAGATGTCCGTGAGTGACACCCAACTGCAGGATGCAGCACATGTCCCATTGGCACTGCTAAGCCAGTGCTGGAAAGCACTGACATAAGGGGTTAGGATTGCGCCCTTAATTCCATAGTCAGGAGGGGCCGTTTAGGCAGCGGTATCTGCCCGAGGTCTTCTGCTGTGAAGACAGATACAAAGAACTCATTTAATTTCTCTGCCATCTCCAAGTCTTCTTTTATCTCCCCTTTCCCTCCCTCACCATCCAGAGGGCCAACCGCTTCCCTGGCGGGTTTCCTGCTTAACATATTGGAAGAAGCTTTTATTATTCCCCTTAATGTTGCTGGCCGTGCGTTCCTCATAGTCTCTCTTGGCCTCCCGTATCACCTTCTTACATTTCTTTTGCCAAAGTTTATGTTCCTTTTTATTCTCATTAGGGCAAGACTTCCATTTACAGACGGAAGACGATACTACGCCCCCAGTATTACATCGCTCCTCAGGCCTGGTAATTTAACCCACAAACATTGTAAGGCGGAGTCGGACCCGCCTTCAATTTCTGCATTGCTGGATTCTACCCCTTCTTTATCATAAATGGCCACCCCACCTCCAACACCCCCCTCCCTTTCCCTCCTGTAGAGTTTATAGCCGGGGATTCCAGTATCCCACTGATTCTCTGCATTCCACCAGGTTTCTGTTATGCCCACGATATCAAAGCTTTCTCAAGTCAGCAGACTTTCCAGTTCTCCCATCTTCACTCAGAGACTTCGGGCATTTGCATAGAAGCATTTGGACATGAAATGCCCCAGGACTGGCTGCTTATTAGCTCCTTTATCCCTAAATCCTCTCACTGTGCCAAACCATCTATCGCATCCTGTCGGCTTTCCCCCAGAGGTCAGTTTAAAAGCTGCTCTGCCACCTTTTTAATGTTATGTGCCACCAGTCTGGTTCCATTCTGGTTCAAGTGAAGCTTGACCCAAAATGTTCCTCAGTTCTTCACAAATCTAAACCCCTCCTCCCTATACCACCATCTCATCCATGCATTGAGACCCCTGATTTTTGCCTGCCTAGCTGACCTTGCGTGTGGAACAGGTAGCACTTCCAAGAACGCTACCTTTGGGGTAGAACACACCACCCTTTGCCATAGTGAGCTGGACCCTGCTGGAGAGAAAAGAGACCACAGGCACTTTGACGTAGGTTGTTCTTGCTCTGAGGTATTGTTGCAGACCGACTCTTGAGGCCCCGCTGTCTCTTGGACAAGATGCTGGGTGAGGGGTGGCTTGCAGCTTCTTGCTAACAAGCACCTTTAAGGCCAGAGCTGATGTTAAAATGGCGTTCCTTTGGTCAGAGTTTTGTGAGGGCTCTTGGCTCACGACATCATCACCCTTGCTGAAGGCATACGCCGCTCCTGGCCTGAGACGTTACCCCCAAAATGGCCCTGTCCGAGGCGACCCCCAGCTGCCCATGGCTTTTGCACAGTCAAAGGCTTCTGCCTCCTGTTTGCCTTCAGGGGCCCCTGCAGCACGCAGTGCACACACTGTGGGGTGGCTACAGCTGTGGGGGGGGGGCAGGAAAGGCTCCAAGACCCTCAAATTTCTTTACTCAGCGTGTGGTCGGTCTGTGGAACTCCTTGCCACAGGATGTGGTGCTGGCGTCTGGCCTAGACGCCTTTAAAAGGGGATTGGACAAGTTTCTGGAGGAAAAATCCATTACGGGGTACAAGCCATGATGTGTATGCGCAACCTCCTGATTTTAGAAATGGGCTATGTCAGAATGCCAGATGCAAGGGAGGGCACCAGGATGAGGTCTCTTGTTATCTGGTGTGCTCCCTGGGGCATTTGGTGGGCCGCTGTGAGATACAGGAAGCTGGACTAGATGGGCCTGTGGCCTGATCCAGTGGGGCTGTTCTTATGTTCTTAAACTACAATTCCCAGGAGGCCTTGCAGGTCTCTTGTTATCTGGTGTGCTCCCTGGGGCATTTGGTGGGCCGCTGTGAGATACAGGAAGCTGGACTAGATGGGCCTATGGCCTGATCCAGTGGGGCTGTTCTTATGTTCTTAAAGGCAGAGTGCAGAGCATTAACTGAAAGCCGGTCAGGCTTTGGGTCTGTGGAGTGGCTGTGGAGGCTGGACTTGGGTGGGCTGAGCTGTCCAGTCTGCTGCTCAGGGCCGAGGTATTTGAGGGAAAGCCTCCTTCCATGTAATCTCCCCTGACCTTTGAAATCATGGGGGGGGGGGGTGCTCTTTTAGGTTTGGGGCTACAAGGTGAAGGGGATGATGGTGAGGAACAGGGCCTTTTTGGTGATGGCACCCCGACTACAGAATTCCCTCCCCTTGAAATTAAGAACTGTTCCCTCTCTGGTGACCTCAAGACATCTTCGCTTAGAGTGGCTGAAATGGCGAGTGCCCACAGTGATTGGGCATGTCCAGACTGCGCTGAACTGCTGCTTAACTGTTTCAACAGAAGACGATCCATTTTTTTGATTTTACTGTTTCAGGGTGTGGGACCTGCTTTGAGGGGGAGCCTCGTATTCGCGAGAGGCAGCAGCAGGCACTGGAGGTTCCATCTCTCAGAGCAAGGACCCAGTTGCCGCCAGGGAGTCCTCAGCAGAGAGTGGGGGGGAGGGGGTTGCCTCAGCCAGGCCCCCCCAGCTGCTAGGGCTTTTTTGGCTCCTAGCCAGTCTTGGCTGGTGGGCAGACTGGGTTCTGCTCCCTCCAGCGGCCTTCGTCCTTGGCCCAGCTGGGCCTTATGCTCCTGACCAGCCCCTCCAGGCCCCGCCCCTTCCTCCATGGGAGGGTTAAAAGGCTGACTGGCCTCTCTCTGGAGCCTGGTATTCCTCCTCCCTTTCCTGGCTGCCCAGGGCAGTGCTGCAGCTGGCCTCGGAGCCTGTCTCCTCCTTGCCTTGAGCCCCCCTCTCGCCCTGCAAGCCGGTTTCCCCCAGGTAAGTCAGGAGGACCCTGGCATGGTTTTATTTCTCATTTAGTATTTTAAGGGCACAATCCTAACCAGGTCTACTCAGAAGTAAGTCCTATTTTGTTCAATGGGGCTTACTCTCAGGAAAGTGTGGTTAGGATTGCAGCCTTATTCTGTTTTTGGATGATTATAAGCCACCTTAGTGCCCTTACTGAGAGAAAAGCAGGGTGAAACTTCATAATAATTCATAATATATTCATAATGTGAAATAATATATCTAAAAATCCATTAAATAAGTAAAGGAAATGATTCCACCAGACAGGGGCCACCTCCTGTCTTTCATCAGTGGGTCCCTGAGCAGGCCTTCCAGCTGGCACGGGACGATAGGAACCCCTAGGGAAAAGGCTGCCTTGGGAACCCAGGCTGGCTACAAAGCAAGAAGGGGGGCGCATCTTGGGAGTTCTCCTGGACTCTCAGTTCTCTGGAGAACCAGGTGGCAGCAGTTGCTAGAAGTGCATTTACCCAGATTAGGCTGGTGTGGTAGCTGAGACCATACCTGAGCTGTTCAGACCTGGCCATGGTGATCCATGCTTTCGTCACCTCGAGATTAACCCTAAAGCGCTCTCCATGGGTCTGAAACAGTTTGGAAACTGTCATTAGTGCAGAATGCTGCGGCTCGGGTAGTTACGGGGTCTAAACGAAATGACTGCTGGATCATTGCTTCAGCAGCTCCACTGGCAGCCCATTCACTTCTGGTCCCAGTTCAGGGTCCTAGTTCCAACCTATAAGGCCCTCCACAATCTGGGCCCAGGTTATCTGAAAGATGGCCTCTGTCCATACATCCCAGCCTTCCCTCTTCGGTCATCTGAGAAGGCTCTTCTACAAGTGCTGCCTTTGTCCCAAGTGAGAGGGGTGGCAGTTCGGGGGCAGGCCTTCTCTGTAGAGGCACCACAACTATGGAATGCCCTCCTAGGGGAACTGAGGACTACTCCCTCCCTCCTGGCTTTTTGGAGAGGGTTCAGAACATGCCTATTTCATCTGGCATTTGGAGTAGATTTTGGCTTTCTGTGCCTCTGAAATGCTGGTGGGACTTGACAGCCTCTCTGGACTTATTTGTATCCCCAGTGGCTCAACAATACGTGCTTTGTTTTGTTTTTATGTTTCACTGTCTAATGTTAAAATTAATGTTTTTAATTTCCTGCTATTATCTTCTTACCTGTTATGATACTTTGTACTTTAGTATGGAGCATAGTCAGCTGCTCTGGACATTTGCTTTGGCCTAGGAAAGTCGAGATATAAGTTTCTCAAATAAATAAATAAAACAAATCTTGTTGCCACTGCCTTGCACCTGGCATTCGGAGGTCGCCTACCTCTAAAACTTGGAGGTTGCACATACCCAACATGGCTTGTAACCTGTGCTGGATTTTCCTCCATCAGTCTGTCCAGTCCCCTTTAAAAGACATCTAGGACAGACACCATCACCACATTCTGTGGCGAGGAGTTCCACACATTAATTACATATTGCTCCCCCCAGGTGTCCTCTCAGCCCCATATGGGAGGGTGACAGGCTTAATTCCTCTTGGGTGCTGGCTGGATCCTGACCGTCAAATGATGGTGTGGCTGGCTGGGGGAGGAGTTACACCTGTGTGGACAAACTGCACTGGAGGGGATGGGGGGAAAGAAATTCTTCTTCTTCTGAGAAGGCAGGCTGTGGCCCACGGCAGGCTCCTTGACATTGGCTGAGCCTCCCTCCTCTCTCTCCTAGATGGGCTCTTTGTCACAGACTATTTCACCCGGACACCCCGCAAGCTGAACCCCTTCCGGTCCTTCGCCAGCATCGAGCTCTTCCATTTCCGTGTCCCTGAGGACACCGTGGTGGCCGTCTGGAACCTCATCACCTTCAAAGAGCAGGGCGGTACCTTTGGGGACCAGTGCCCAGATCGGAGCATTACTGTGTGAGTTGGGAGGGAGAGGAGGGGGTCCTCTGCCTCCGGTGCATGTCTCAGACCCAGGCAGATGACACTGAGGTGGCTTCCCCGTTCCCAGAAACAAAGGACTGGAAGAAGGAAGGGGTTGCTCATGCCACGGAACTGCCAAGCAAGCTTTAAGGTGCCATGTATTTCCCACCCCCACTGCTAGAACACTGTCTTCTGCCAGAGGCATGAGGAGTCAGTCCAGTCCCAAGTGGACACCGGATGCCCCCAGGTAACCCTTGCAAATAAGGGGTGGGGTTTCCACCCCAAAGTAGCCCTCAGGCTACCCCATTTCAGATACCACTAACCCCCAAGAGGCATGGTGGCAAAGAGGCATTGTGCAGGATGCTGCCAGCTGCATTGCCCCCCCCCCCGCCAGCCCAGTGAAATCAGATGCATGTGGAAGAACAAGGAACTGGCACAGTGGAAGCTTTGGGCAGCCACGAATGTGGCCACGCCCACCTGGCAGCACTAGATCCAGGGCAGTCCAATGCTTTGCTTTGTAGAAGGTGCTGCCAAATGTGCTGCCCCCAGTCCTGTCACACCCTGTGCACATTTGCAAGAATACCCGCCCCCCCCAAAATACGCGTTCAGCCCATAGCAATGCAGGTGCCAGCCCAATCGGGAGGAGGCTGTCCTCAGTGAGATGCGCTGCCTTGTGCGTGACTCAGGGCTGTGCTTCTGTGCAGGACACTGCCAGACTCCTTGCCCCCGGGCCAGAACTGCCTGGCAGGGTTCTCTACTCAGGAGGCACCCAAAACCGGCCAGTGCTGGGCCAGGGAGCCTGGCTGGGCTGAGCAGGCTGAGAGGCCGTGGATCCCCGGATACTCCAGTGCTCCCCTCCCTCTCCAGGCAATAGCACCCCGCTGCTTCCTCGAGGGGTCCCCTCCTCCTTCCCAGGAGCTCTGGCTCTTTCCGAGCGCCAGAGCCCCCCACTGTGCTAACAGAGAGCATTCTCTTCTCTGCCTGAGACACAGAGCAGGTATGCTGCGGAAAGGAGCTCCTTGGGCGACAGTCTGGCCCCTGCTAGGCCCCCCCCCCCATCAGGTATCAGTGGCCTCAACCTGCTCAGTCAGCTGGACAAGATTCTTTAGGGAGGGGCTCCTACCAAAATACAGGGGCTGCTTAGGAACTGGAAGTTCTCCCATCCATTTGAAGTACACAAAGCAGTTAGCAAAGTCAAAGCGGCTGACAGCAGAAGACGGGTTCGCGCGACATGCTGCGCCATAGCAGGGTAGGATTAGGCCCACCTGCCAAACATGACACTAGTGCAATAGCATGTTTGGCACAACACTGCGGGGCCACCGAAAACCCTCGTGGAAGTGAGTGCCACGGTGTTCGCTGGGACTGGCTCCCAAGGAAGCGCGCATGGGAGTGCTGCTGTCAGGTCAGGGCCCTGGGGCCAGCCGTCGGAGTGACAGCACTCTAGGAGAAAGGCCCTTGTGAGAGGAGGGAAGGGCCAGGCGTCCAAGGGCTGAGCACACTCCTCCCACCCCCTCCCCCTGCACCTCCACACCTCTCCAGGTGTGCTGGAGGATGAAACAACTCACACCCTGCCGGCAACCAAGCAGGCCTGCCTGGAACTCCACTTCTCTGCTGCTGGTGACACCCAGAGGAGGGAGGTCACTGTTGCCAGGCCCCTTCCAGCAAGGGGGTCCCAGTCCTTCTCCCTGTGGAAGGACAGGCGGGCTTGGTGGGCAGGTCTTGGGGGCAGCACCAGGGACAGCTGGAAGATGGGCTCTGGGAACCACAGTGGAGCCGGGACACCCTTTAGCAGCACCGCACAGCACACAGCCCCGACTCAGGCCACCTGGCCCATGGCTGCTCTGACTTCTCTGTCCCTGACAGGTATTTCCGCTCTGGAGCACCGCCTGTCGTTAGCCCTCTGCAGAGCCACTTCCCCAGGGACACAGCTGTGCCGGGCTCTTTTGCCCTCACTCTCACCTGGACCCTGCCAAACAGGACCACAGGGGTCTTCAACATCACGAGCCCCCTGCCTGGGGACTGGTTCCTGGCTGCTCACTTGCCCAAGGAGCAGGGCAAGATCTCTGTTAAGGTGAGGCTGCAGAAAAGGTAATTTTGCTCTCTGGGTCCCGGCACGTGGGTGGGGCTAAGCTGGTGGCCGTTGGGGGCAGGTACACTTTGGGACAGGAAAGGAGTTCCGAGATGTCCACTTCTGGTGAGCAGAAGTAGTGGAGGTGAGACCCAGTACAGGCACATCACCCTGTGCCTCCTGAAGGGGTCATAAGAACATGTGCTTCATGTGGGAGGATCTCAGTCTCAGTGACTGATGGAGTCAAAAGGCTCCTGGGGTTTGGGGGACCCCGTTCTGTGGGGAGCTGCCGCCATTGAGGACCAGTGGCCCAGCCCAGTCCTGGCCCAGCCCCTTCCCACGCTTGTGGGGGTGTGGCTCCTTGCTGCGTGGGTGCTCTCCCCCTTCTGTGACTGGTAGACAGGCTGCTGCCTCTTCCCTCGGGCACCAAAGGAGTGCAAGGCCAGCGGCTCTGCTGCTCACACCTCCGGCCTGCAGATGGTAGCCCAGGAGAGTGCGGGGACAGCCAGGGACGCTGCTGGCAGTCCTGGCAGTCCACCCCTCCTGGCCCTGGCAAAGCCCCCAGGGGTGGCTCTGGAGTCCCCTGACTGCAGGCATCGCAGGGGCCGTGGTGTGAGTCATGGAGGCTGGTGGTGTCTCCTTTTCCTGCTTTCTTATTCACAAGCCCTGCACCGGGGGGGGGGGGGGTTCTCATGTCAGAGACTTGTGAGATGTGGGGCAAACGAGGGAGGCAGTTGTCTTCCAGACAGCAGGGCTAGAGTGCTCCGTGACCCTCTTTCTACTGTCCACCACAGTCTGTCTCATGGGCAGGTCAGCCCTGGCATGACTGCTACTCCTTGCACTTTGGGTGTCCAGCCCCTTGTGGGCATCAGGGTACTGTATCCTGGCTTTGTGACTGACCATGTGTTCTCTCCCCATTGTGGGGGTGATGATCCCCCCTCAGCCCAGTTCCTCACCCCCCCCAAGAAGTTCCTTGGCTCTACTGCCATCTCTGAGCAAAGCCCCCCCCCCCCCAAAAAAAAACAAAACAACAACACTTGACTCTTGCTCTGGATAGAGTGTGATTCCTTTTGGCTCAGGGAGCCACTTGGCCATTTGATTTTATCTGTAAACTGCTTTGTGAACACTTTTTGCTGGAAAGCAGTATAGAAATCCTCTAAATCAGTGTTTCCCAAACTGTAGGCCAGGACCCACCAATGGGTTGTGAGCTGATTTTTGGTGAGTTGCAAAAAGTTTTTGAAACATTAAAAAAAGCACTCTTACCCAGTTTGTAGTAGGAAATAGTTAGCTGATATGAGGTCATCTTCATACCCCTAAATTAAGATGTCACATTTTCCAATTTTCACTAGCAACTGGTGTGCCACAGATTACATGTGAACCCAGTTTCAACCTTTTTTCTGGCCTGGAAGTCCTTAATTGCACATCTTGCATCTTGTTCAACCTGCTGGGTGTCCTGGAATGACAGTGAAGGTTTGGGAGAACAGTCTTTGAACTCCATTTCTAGGAAGAATCTAGCAAATGTCTACACACATATACAGTATGTAAGGTTTTTAGCAGCCGCAGGAGCACAGGACCCTGATGGTTGTTAATTGATTATTAATTATTATTAATAAATAATTTCTTTCTAGATCTTTTTTTGCCTAGTGGATTGCGATAGATGGCTGTTTTTAAAAGTGGGCCCCAGTGCTAAAATGTTTGGGAAGCACCGTTCTGAATAGCAATTGTCTTGTTTACTGCCCAGAGAGGTCCTGGGTGGCTTGTCACCAGACAACAGTGTGCATTGTTGAAGAGCGTGCCTAGAAACCTGGATGCCAGCAGGCCCTGGCCGGGCATGGCACGGAAAGGCCTGGCAGTGGACCTGGTCGCTTGCCAGAGCATCGCTCTCACTGTGTCTGCCTCTCTCCCACTAACAGGGCCTTGCTGAAGACTGCCAGTATCTCTTCCAGCCCCAACTCATTGTCCAGCGGCTGGTGGGCATCGGGGTGCTGTATCCTGGCTTTGTGACTGACCATGTGCTCTCTCCCCACAACCGGTCCCTGTTGTACAAGTGAGTGCTGCACAGGTGGGAAGGGGGGGAACAGGACTGCAAAGGCTCCCACTTCTTGTGGTCTCCTGTGCCGCTGCAGCTCCAGTGGCGGAGAGGCTCCGGTAGGAGGAGTGCAGGCCGAGGAGTTCACAGAATGGGAGCGGGAACACTGGCACTGAGGCGCAGTAGCAAGTAGTGCGCCCCCACTTCCGTCCTTGGTAGGCTGCAGGAGCCTCAGCTTCCCGGCCCCTGACCTTTGCTCGGCTTTCCCAACCTAAGTAGCAGCCCGGAGGGCCAGAAAGGTCTCCCTTTTTGAAAAAGAAAAAGCCAACAGAATGCTGAGATGTTGCGGTTGCAGAATTCTGCCCTGGCCCTCAGTGCAGTCAACTGTGGGTTCCCCACACAAGCACTGCTCTGGGGACAGACTCTTCAGCTCTTGGGGGAACATCAGGGCTGGTGGCCCCCCGTGACCCGCACCTTTCTTTCTGCCACCAGGGTCTTCGTCCCCAGCTACACCTCCCGGATGCTGCTGCAGCTTTGGAACTGCCAGAGTGCCAACCGGAGTGGGGAGGGTTGCCCCCTGTGGTTGAAGGTGAGGGGCAAGGCCCCCCCTCTGCACAACTCCACTGCCCTGGACTGCCGGGAACGTGCAGCCTGCCGCCTGGCCCTCGAGCTCCCCTTCTGGCAGAACTGGTACTACGTGCTGGTGGAGAAGCACCCGGGGGTGGCCAGCCACGTTGGCTTCCAGCTGCTGGTTCAGCTGAAGGGTGAGTAGGGGGCCTGCAGAGCCAAGAGGCACAAGGCTTCAGGCACATGGGCCTCGGGGTGTCACATGGGAATCTAGAGATGTCCCCCCAAACTGGAAACTCAGCCCAAGAAAGAGCAGACCATGGGGGGGGGGTTTCGTTTTCTGTTAATGCAGATACACGGAGAAGGAAGGCCCAGGCAGGACAGAGACCCTGGGAGGGCTTTTGAGACTCTCCTGCTCAGGCCACTTTTCTGTTCAAATGGCACTCAAGGGCGCTGCAGAGGCCAAAAATACCCATCAGGGACACAACAGGGAAAAACGTGAGGAGCAGCCCTTGTGGACCAGGCCAAGGCTGGCATAGCTGGTGCCAGACACCCCCCAGCAGGGCTGGCCACAGCCCTTCCATACTCTCACGCCCTAGAAACGGATGCCTGGGCTGTCAGGGAGGTGGCCGCTATCAGGATGAAGAAGGGGTGGCTTGTCTGCCGACAGGCGCTGGCTGTCTCTCCTTGGCCACCGCGCCAGGCAGGGACTGTGCCCAGAAGATGCAACTGTTGGCAAATACCAGCCAGTCCCAGGCAATGGACAATCCCAGAGCAGGGGTCCAGGGGAAGACCCCTGGCCTGGGGGGGGAGGCCCTGCCTTGCAGGAGCCCCGCTGAGCCTCCATGTCTTCCAGGTCTAGGAGTGGATCTACTGGGGAGGCAGGCAGAGGGGAGCTGGAGGCAGCGGTGAGGATGGAGGCGGGTCTTCTGGCAGGGCAGTGAAGAGTGGGGGGCCACGCTTCCAGGAATGCAGGCCCTTCTCCCTGAGGGTGCGTGGGGACAGTTGCACAGCTGCGGGGGTCGCAGGACCCACGGTTGGCAGGAGTGCCACTCTGCACTTGTGCGGCCGTGCTGAGACTGGCTGTGGCCGCTGGGGGTGATGCTGCCCACTTTCTCAGAGGTGGGCGGCGTGACTGTCCTGCCCAGACAGGCTGCAGTGGCTGCAACCCGCCTGGGTCTTGCAGCAACGTGACCCGCTTCTGAGCAAGCAGGCGGCACAGCTGTGGGCAGCGCGAGGCGCACAGTCCCACTCAGACTGGCTGTGATTCTGCGCAGCTGGAGGAGATGTCATTAAGTCACTTCCGGGTTGGGGGCAGTGCGAGTTGTGCCCCAGAATGGCATGCAGATGAGCTGCGCCACTGGAGGGGGTGGTTGTGGTGCGGGGCTGCTGGGAAGTGGTTGCTGCCTGACTGCTCCTTCCTGCCCACAGACTGCACCCGGACAGGCCTGACCCGTGCCCCCTTCCAGCTGCCTGGCTCCAGTCTGAATATGCCGCACTCCTTTGGTGCCCCAGGGGGGCTGGCCCTGGCGGACAGCCCAGCCCCCCCTCCCCCAAACAGCACCCCACCCCACAGCCCTGAGCCCCCCTCCACCCCCCCTCCTGGGACCGGGGAGCTCTGCTGGCCCCCCATCCGGCCCACCCTGCGCAACGAATTGGATACCTTCTCAGTGCACTTCTACATCTTCTTTGGCCCCAACGTCTCAGTGCCCCCTGACCGGCCAGCCGTCTTCGCCGTCCACCTCTTGCCTGTGCTGGACAGCGGCGGGGTCCTCAACCTGGAGCTCCGGCTGAACGTGGTGAGTCCCGTGGGCCAGTGTGGGTGGGGATCCCGGGGCAGCAGAGCAGCTGTGGGGACGAAGGGCGGTGTGCGGTGCCACTCTGTGCCGACACGTCCTCAGAGGGCGGTGGTCTGTCCGGGCTGGGCAAGGCGCGCCGGGGCTGGCTCCTCAGCAGGCAGTGGCTGCTTGCGTTCAGCCCTCATAGTTGGATGAAGATGGGGGGCTGGAGGCAGGCAGGGTCCCTCTGGGGGACATCACACACACATGCCAGTCCTGGGTGACCCTTGCAGCAGCCCCCTGACACCCGGTCCCTGTTGCCTCTGCAGTCCTCTCTGCGCGGGGAGAACGCCACTGTCTTCGCCTGTCTGAACCACGAGGTGCCTCTGGCCTCAGGGGAGCGCACCTTTGTCACCTGCAAAACAGGTGAGGCCAGGCGAGAGAGGAGGGAGCGTCTCACTTTTGAGCTGCTGGCTGTGCCGAGAGTGAAGTGGTGGGTGGGACACTGGTGACCTGAGCCCCCGACCCAGCTTCTGCCTTTTCTTGGCAGAGCTGCTGGCTGGTTTCCTTCTGTCCCTCAACGCCTCAGCCCCCCTCAACCGGCTGCGGATTCCCTACCCGCAGACTGGCAACTGGTACCTGAGTCTTCGTTCCCTCTGCACCACGGACCGCGGGTAAGGCCAGCTACTCCTGGGCTCTTCCTCCTCCCCTCCACCAGGCACTCACTGGAAGGAGGGCTCTCCCCCAGCCCCCTCCCCAGTTGAAAAGAACCCACTGAAGTCTGCAGCCCACATGACACAGCTCTCTATGTTTGCCTGGTTGATACTGAGGTGGTTAGGGATGGGAATGGACAAGGAAGACTCCCCCTGCGCCCCCACACCAGTCACTGGGGATGCTGGGCCACCTCTCCTGGCTGTTTGCTTCCAGCTTCTGAAGAGTCCCTTCTCCAACTACCCAGCCTGGCTCCTTCTGTGCCCATTCACCCCCTCACCACCACTGCAAAGGGGTGCCCTTGAGGACCTGCCTCAGGCCGTCCTCATCACCCGGGTACACTCCCCCATCACTTGCAGGCAGAAATGAGGTGGGCCTGATCCTGGAGGAAAGCATTCCAGGTGTGCTGGGGCGGGTGTGTGCTTGTGTCACCCTTGGATGCTGCCCAGAGTGAGCTGGATACTCCTGCAAAACTCTCTGGCCAGAGGTGTCTCCATGCACAGGGTGGGCCAGGTGTCGAGAGAGCCCCCACCCGACACAATCAAACAAACAGGAGTCCCAGGCAGCATAAAAAGAGGCGGGGGAAGGCACAGAGGGGTGGGGGACACTGCGTTTCTGGCTGTACTCCCTAGTCTTGCTGGCTGGGCAGGGATGCCCACGGAATGTAGTCCTCTCTAGAGGACTGCAGGAGCCCCGGAGCTCAGCAAGGCCCAAAGAGAGACTCTCAGAGGCCCATCCGGCCTGGCTTGCAGCACAACCAAACCAAGCCAGAGGCACCATTCCAGGCCAGGACCAGCTCGCCCTCCTTCCTCAGAGGGTTCCCTGCCAAGGAGAAATGTTCAAGGTCTACAAAGCAGCAAGGACTCGAGCCTTCAGGGCCTGCAGCCTACTTCAGCAGCTGCATGCCCTGCGCAGCTCAATGCCTTTATAAAAGACCCCTTGAGGAGGAGGCAGAGCCGCTGCGCATGACATTTGCAGATCACGCGCAGCTGGGGCTGGGCGAGGGAAATACCTGGCGCCTTGGAAGACCGAGTCAGGGTTCCGAAGGATCTGGACAGGCTTCGCGATCAGTGGGTGCAAATCAACAAGATGGTCAGTGGAGGCACATAGGAAGTCCTGTCTGCACACAGGCACAAAAACACAGGGATCCAAGTCCTGGGCGGAGGGACCCAGTCTTGGCCCAGGTGCCAGCTGGGCATCTTCATGAGCCACGGGGAGGACATGGGGAGCTGCTGCGGGCGCACAGTGATTTGGGAGGGTTGACAGAAGGTGGGGGCAGAGGACACAGCAGGATCACCAGCACTTCTCCGCACCTGCCCTTCCTCACATTCAGATGCCTGCAGAGAAGCACTCGCCTCTGCCCAAGTTCCTGTCTGTGCAGCGATCGCCTGCCTGGCCTGGCGCTGACCGCCGGTCTTCCCCCCTCCAGGCTAGAACCATGTGGGAACATGACAGCTGAGGTCTACCTTCGAACGTACCTCTCGCCCTGCATCAACGACTGTGGCCCTTACGGCCAGTGCAAGCTGCTGCGCACCAACAACTACCTGTACGCCGCCTGCGAATGCAAAGCTGGTGAGTGCAGCGGACGCCTGCCCTGCCACGCACTCCCTTGCGGCCACACTGGCCGACCCACCAAGTCTCAGCACACATCTGCCGGGCCTTCTTTTTCCAGATGTGCAGGAGCTGGTTTCTATTAGATAGCCACGAGGAAGGTGCGCTCTGCACATGCTCACAGGCACGCACCATTCCTTCGTGCATTCCAGGGGCCAGAGTGGGTCCCAACTGAGCCCTGTGCAGGCCTTTCTTGCAGATGGTTCTTCAGTGGGCCTGCATCCCCGTAAGGAGAGCATCCTGGCCCCTTTTCAGAGTTGCTCAGAGGTGTGGCCCACCCAAGCACCTGCTCCAGGAGGACCTGTGAAGCCAGAGCAGCACTTATGAGGGAGGGGCAGTTCCATGCGTGGGCGCAGAACGAGGGCCCCCAGATGTCAGCCTCCAACTTCCTCTCCCCCCCCCCCCGCACAGGCTGGAGTGGCTGGGGCTGCACCGACAATGCAGCCGCCTTCTCCTACGGGTTCCAGCTGCTCTCCACACTCCTCCTCTGCCTGAGCAATCTCATGTTCATCCCGCCAGTGGTGATCGCCATGCGCAGCAACTATCTCCTGGAGGCCGCCGTCTACATCTTCACAATGTTCTTCTCCACTGTGAGTGGTGGTGGGAGGGGATCCAATGGCAGTTCTCCCCACCACACCTGTCAGCATTTTGGGGGAGCCCAGAGGCAGAAAGAGCAGGGAGAAGCAGGTCTCAAGGAAGAGCTCACACACCCCAGGGCCAAGCCTTTGCTCTTGCACAGGACTCGGCCAGGCGCGGTCTCCCCCCCCCCCCCGAAAAGTGCCATCTGCTGTGCTGCTTGGCCTCTGCTATCCTTTCAGGCTGGCACCACAGTCTGTGCACCTAAGTCAAGGCCTGGGACAGGGCCAAAGCCCTCCCCAGCATAGTACGGGTTACAAGCCATGATGTGTATGCGCAACCTCCTGATTTTAGAAATGGGCTATGTCAGAATGCCAGATGCAAGGGAGGGCACCAGGATGCAGGTCTCTTGTTATCTGGTGTGCTCCCTGGGGCATTTGGTGGGCTGCTGTGAGACACAGGAAGCTGGACCAGATGGTTCTATGGCCTGATCCAGTGGGGCTGTTCTTATGTTCTTAACTACAATTCCCAGGAAGCCTTGCAGGTCTCTAGTTATCTGGTGTGCTCTCTGGGGCATTTGGTGGGCCGCTGTGAGATACAGGAAGCTGGACTAGATGGGCCTCTGGCCTGATCCAGTGGGGCTGTTCTTATGTTCAATAATGTGATGGGCAAAGGAGTCCCTCTTGTCCATCATAAATCACCTGCCCATCCATTTCATTGGATGACCCAGCCTGGTTCTTGTGTTGGGAGGGGGAGAGCTTTCCTGGGAGCTCACGGGCGGGGTGGGGTGTCTTCAGTTTTGCCATGTCCTTGGGTAAGAGCTTTTGGGACTTGCAGGTTGGGCCCTGGAGTCCACCAGCTTCCCAAAGCATAAGAACATGTTGACAAAGGGGTCATGGTGGTTGTTGGGGGGGGGGCTTGGAGGTAGGCTTCCTGGGAGCCCTCAGACCTGGGGTCAGGGCTTCCTCTGCCGATTCCTGGGGGAGTTCTAGGCAGAGGGGCGGTTTGCTCCTCCCCTCCTCACTAGCCTTTCTTGAGTGCTTTTTTGGGTGCTGGGCTGCAATGCCCTCTGCTGTTTTCTGCTGCCTGGAGCCTTTGCAAGGTCTGAGGTTTACAGGCCACTCCTTGCAGCTCAGTGGTCTCTCCTGCTGCTGGTGAGGCAGAAACAGCCAGGTTAGGGGACCAGAGTCTGGTATGCCTTCTTTGCCCCTCTCTGGGAAAGGTGGTTTGGGCCTCTCCCTGAAGTGGGTCCACAGAGGCTCCTCTCCCCACAGCCCAACCCATGGGCAGGGAAGGGGAGGAGCAACTCAACTGGAACCCGGCCATGGGCTCCCTCATGCTGGCTACCAAGGCAAGGGTGGTCTGGGGGTGGGGGAGCCCCTCCCCAGGGTGTGCTTCAGTCATGTGATCCTGCCCGCTACCAGATGGAGGGGCTTCCACATGCAAAGGCAGAGCCATCCTGGGGAACCACTGGAGAATGGGGCAGGTTGGCCCAGGGGGCACTTAGAGTCAAATGCTATCCCTATTGCATGATGCAGTGCACACCCCATTGGCTCGGCTGCATCGGTTCTGGAAAGCTGGGTAGGATTGGGCCCCAGTCGAAGGGGTGCTTCTGGAGCCCTCCGCCATCTGCGCTGGGTGTCAACCCCCTGAATGTTTCCGTGTGGGCTGCTGGCAGGCCACCCCACTGCTTGCCCCATTTCAGATCATTGACCAACAAGTCAAACGGCACCAGTCCTTGGAGGGCTTTTTGTTGCTCTCTGCTGTGCAAAGTGGTCCTTTAGAAATGGAGCTGTGGTGGGGCAGGGGTGGGCTGGGGGAGGACCCTCACAGCTCCTGCCTGTGCCCAGAGAAGGCACCACGTCAGGCTGAGAGTCCGCACCCTGGAGAGCAGGCTGGCCGGGCCTGGCACGAGCTCCGCAGTCTCCCCTGGATCCACAGGGCGGCCTGCCTGGGAGTCTGCACTGGGGGCTTGGGCATGCTGAGCAGGAGGCTGACCCCTGCCTTCCCCCACCAGTTCTACCACGCCTGCGACCAGCCGGGCATCGTGGTCTTCTGCATCATGGACTACGACGTGCTGCAGTTCTGCGACTTCCTTGGGTCCCTCATGTCCGTCTGGGTCACTGTCATTGCCATGGCCCGACTCCAGCCAGTGGTCAAGCAGGTGAGGCTTGGGGCAGCGGGACGCAATCAGCCGCACAACAGTGCAGTCAGACACGCATGTGCCTTGTGGCCAGCAGGAGCTGTCAGGGAACCAGGCGGGGCGGAGGGAGCTGCCCGGCTGGTCGCTGGACTCTGTGGGCAGAGCTTGCCCCACTGTTGCTCCGGCAGCCACACCCGCTGAGCCCAATTCAGGGTGTTGGTGAAGACCTGCAAAGCCCTCTGCGGCATAGGGCTGGGATACCCCAAAGACGGCCTTATAATCTGGCTCATCAAGTGCAGTTATCAGAGAGGGCCCTGCTTGGGCTACAAGGAGCTGGTGGGGAGGTGCAGGGCCTTCTCTGATGTGGCACCTTATCTCTGAAGCCAACTGCCAGAACATCTGAGGACAGCCTCCTCTTTCTTGGTTTCCGGCAGGGTCTAAAAACTTGCTTATTAAACTTGTCTTCTGGGGAGGAACCTCCCGGGGACGCTTTTCATCTCCAGTTGCTGCTTTTGGCTTTTATGCTGTTGTAGCTGTTTTTTATAGTTTTATCCGTGTTGTTCAATCTTGTATTTTTAAAATGTTTTTATTTTTTGTATTATTATTTGTTGTACATTGTCTTGAGCATCGGTCAGGTGGTATATAAATCTTTTAAATAGTAGTAGGAGTAGGAGTAATGAGCAAAAAAGCTGCTCTTGCTGCCTTTCCTCTTAAAAGCCAAGTTTCCCAAGGCAGTTAGGAATAATCCTCCCCCCCCCCCCACTGAGCTCTGAGTTGCCTCACCAGTCATGTGCTGCCCCACCGAGCTGACTGGCAAGCCCATGTAGGACCTGGGCAAGGCGCGGAGGGGGCTGGTGCAGTGTCCTGGACGTGGACTCCAAGCAGAGCCTTTTCCAGCACCCCTGGGGTTCTGCCAAGGATGAACCTGGAGCCTCCCCAAAATGGGGGTGGAAGCCAAGGCAGGAGGAGCTGGTGGGAAGTCAGGAGCACAGAGAACAAGGCCAACGGTCAGCATACACATGGGGTGGGGGTGGCAGGGGACAGGCAGTGCTGCTGTCCTGGGCTGCAGCTCCTCGGCACCTCCTGTAGCCTGCAGAGGAGTGGGGCTATGACGTGTGCCTTCAGCTGAGGGGGCGTGCAGCAGTGCAGCTTGGCAGGTGCAGCTTCAGGACCACGGAAGTTGGAGGAGTCTGGACTAGGCAGGCCCTTGTGCTGCAGCAGCCAGCCCTGCAGAGGAGTCTCCTCGGCTCTGGCCTTCTGCTGCAACTCTCCCCTGGGAGGTCAGGGGTGGGGGCGGGACGCTCTTGTGGGGGTCAGGCCTCCACTGCCTGCTGGCCTGTTTCTGTGTGTGTGGCTCAGATCCGATCCTTCCTCCGAGGAGCTCCAGCCAGCCTGTGCGGCTGTCCCCTGACACTTCGGCCTTCTCATTAACCTCCAAGGAAAATGTGGCCGAGAGGGCTGTACCTGACCCAGGAAGCTTGGTGACCAAGTGAAGATTTGAACCCAGGGCGGCGCCTCAGACCTGACCTTGGCCTCGGGCACCCCAGGGCCAGAAACCAGGAAGGTGGCAGGTGCTTTTGGAGTCCAAAAAAAGAAGGCCCGAGAGACGAGGAAGTGAGAGTTGCTGGGCTGCCACCAGCCAGGGCAGGAAGAGAGCGCAGGGGAGAGTCCGGCCTGCCAGCTCTGCTCTCCTGCAGTTCCAAGGGCGTCAGTCTCCCTATTAGCACTGCGGCCTGGGATTCTGCCCCTCCCCCGAGAGGCAGGGACTGGCCCAGGGTCTTGTCTGCTCCAACCCCGCAGGTCACCCCTGAGGCCTAGACCTTCCCCCAGGGAGGAACCCCTGGGGGCTCACCCTGCCATCTCCTCTGCTTCCTTGGGCAGGTGCTGTACCTCCTGGGTGCGATGCTGCTCTCCATGGCGCTGCAGCTGGATCGCCACGGCCTCTGGAACCTGCTGGGCCCCAGCCTCTTCGCTCTGGGGATCATGGCCGTGGCTTGGGTAAGGGCACTGGGTCCAGTCTCGGCTCCCTGCCCCCCCCCCCCACAGAAGGAGCGGGCAAAGCAGCCTGTGGAAGGCAGTCCAGTTGAGCGACTGGCTGAACCCTGACCTCTGGTCCGTTTGCCTGTCCAAGGACGGGAACTGCAGCTGCAGTTCAGGAAAGAGACACCGTTCCAGGGTGAGGGTGGAGGCTTCTGACCCCTTTCTTCAAGAATTGGGCGGGGGTGTTCAGTGTCTCCTGGGTTTTCAGTCACAGAACTCCTATGTGGTGCCTCAGTGGCCCTGTCGGCAGTCACGAGGCCGTTGGCTGCAGTGAGCACAGAAAGAGCTTTGCAAGGGAGTTGAAGGGCGTGGCCCCCTGCCTGGTGATAGGGGTCTGGGACATGCAGCCCCGGAAGGGAGTTCGAGAAGGGTCCCTATCCTTCCTGGCCCCAACACTCTTCCTCCCTCTGCCCACAGGCCGCCCGCAGCATCCGCCGGCGACACTGCTACCCGCCGACGTGGCAGCGCTGGACGTTCTGCCTTCTGCCTGGAGCGCTGATCGCAGCCTCCGCAGTGCTGCTCTACGCCTTCGTGGAGACCGAGGAGAACTACTTCTACATCCACAGCATCTGGCACATGCTGATTGCGGGCAGCGTGGGCTTCTTGTTGCCCCCCCGCGCCAAGCCCGATGCCAGCCTGGCCAGCCCCCTGCCTCGCCGGAAGGGCTGCGGCTACCAGCTCTGCATCAACGAGCAGGAAGAGCTGGGCCTGGTAGACCCCGGGGCAGGGGCGTCTGTCACCAGCGTCTGCACCAGCTGATAGGCGGGCACTGCTTTGTGGGGACTTTGGACAGACTGGGGCTCTTTTCTCTTGGGGGGGGCAGTCCTATAGCCAAGCACCCACCACTGGGACATTGTGCCAACCCCCCCCCCTTGTGCTTCGTTTCCCAAGTGGCCTCTGAGGGCCCCCGGCCCATGTGCACTGCCCGCCTCTGTGCCAGGCAGCAGAGAGGCCTTCAGGGTTCTGCTGGGGGAGACCTGCTCACAAGCCCTCCTCCCCAAGCACTGCTCCCTTTCCAATATGCAAGCTGTGCTGGGAAGGGCCCCAAAGAAAGCCTGGACTGGTGCGGGAGGAGCAGAGGAAGAGCGGGCCTGGGTGCACACCGTCCCAGCCCGGGCTCTCTGGGGGCTGGCACTCTGGACTGGGAGCCCAAGGGGTGCAGCAGAAGAATTCTGGCCAGCCTCCAAGACCCTGTGCTGCCCGTTATGGAGCCCCCCACATCCTTGTGCAAGGCCGCGGTCCCCACGGCACAATCTCTGCTGAGTTGGGGGTGCCCGCTTCCTGCTCCCGTCGGTTCCAGGGGTCTGCTGCTTGTCATTCCCCCTCCTCCATTGGCCGAGACGGGGGACAGTGGAACAGAGTTAGCCCACTGTGTGGACAGATTCTGGGGCGGCAGAAACGAGCCCGATTTGCGACTTGGACACTGAGGGCAAAATGCTCCTTTGAATCCCATGGTTTGAGCACCTTCCTAGAGCACCTCTCTAGGAAGCCGCGGAGATGGGCAGCTGCCAGGCCCCCCCTCAGCTTCCTCCTGACCTTGAGGGAAGTGGAGTTACCCCTAGAGGTGGGACAAGCTTCGTGGAGCAGCCACCCCCACCAACAGCTGCCAAATTCTGCTGCGTAGGGTGGCTTTTGCAAGGTGCAGGCACAACCCAGAGGGCAGCTGCTGGCGAGGATTTTCTCCTGTAATTGAGGTTTCAGCCCGAGATGGGAGGTGTGGGCTGAGGAAGGCCAGGCAGGAGGGCTGGGGTGTCACAAACCCAATGGGGCACCTGCACAGACCCTCCACCAGGGTCTTTGAAGCCAGCCAACTTGGAGGTTTCCCCAACATTAGAAAAGGTATTGAGAACAAAACAGCTAATATTATAATGCTGTTGTACAAATCTATGGTAAGGCCACACCTGGAGTGTTGCGTCCAGTTCTGGTCGCCGCATCTCGAAAAGGACATCCTGGAAATGGAAAAGGTGCAAAAGAGAGCGACCAAGATGATTACTGGGCTGGGGCACCTTCCTTATGAGGAAAGGCTACAAAGTTTGGGCCTCTTCAGTCTAGAAAAGAGGCACCTGAGGGGGGACATGATTGAGACATACAAAATTATGCACGGGATGTACAGAGTGGATGTGTATGTGCAACCTCCTGATTTTAGAAATGGGCTATGTCAGAATGCCAGATGCACGGGAGGGCACCAGGATTCAGGTCTCTTGTGATCTGGTGTGCTCCCTGAGGCATTTGGTGGGCCGCTGTTACAGGAAGCTGGACTGGATGGGCCCTTGGCCTGATCCAGCGGGTCTTTTCTTATGTTCTTATGAGGCCTAGCAGGATAGTGGCGTTTTTCCCATGCAGAGATGAGGATCTGCCTGGCAGAGCTGCTGTCAAAGCAGCCTGTGTGTGTGTGTGTGTGTGTGTGTGTGTGTGTGTGTGTGTGTGTGTGTGTGTGTGTGTGTGTGTGTCATAGCGTTCAACAGCAGCCCTCCTGCACGTGAGCAAGTGCTCCAGGGCGCCACCCATCCCAGTGCTAGTGCTGGTGCTATGCAGTGAACCTCACAATGTGCCAGTGAAAGACAGCCAGGGAGGGGATGCTGTGTGAGTTTCCTCTTCCACTCACCAAGATCTGTGAGGTCCCTGCTGGTGGGCCCAGCGACGCTCCTGTCGCTCACCACTTGGCAGTGAGAAGTGCCTCCTCCACATGGTGGCAGGGCCTGTACCTGCTGCCTCCCAGGTGCTGGGGGGGGCCAAGCAGAGGTGGGTATCACTCCGGCACCCTCTTCCCATCCCGTGCCACTGCTGGAGACAGAGCTGAGCCAGGTGTCTGTGGAGGCTAGGCTTTTGTGGGGGGGGGGGGGGAGTGCTCCAGTCAGGGTTGAACGGGGGAGGGAAGCTGCAGGGGACTGAGCCAGTGCAGGGCTCACTGGGGGCAGGGCTAAGTCTAGCAGAATATTGGTGCAAGGGCCTGGGGGGGGGGCCACAAACAAGCAGGGATGATGAAGTGTGATGAATTTGTGATCTGAAGGTGGGCACCAAGGCCATGCACCCCTCGCCCTGCAAGCAGATGGTCCTACCAGTGAGGCAGAGGCCAGAAGGGTCTCTCAAGGGTGTCTCAAGTATTTTGGATGCACAACCACCAGCCCCTGGTGCCACCTCCTTCAGGAGGGGCTCCCTGCAAGACTGCAGAGACCTTCCCAGGCCAGGGCGGTGCAAGGCTGCTTCTCTGGAAGGAAGGAGCCCTGCAGGGCATCTGCTTCCCTGACTGGCAGGCCCTGGCTGCTGGTGGGGGAGGAGACCTGCGGCCCCCATTCTCAGCAACAGGGAGCTGTAGCTGCAGAGGAGCCCTGTGGGGGGGGGGGGCTATGCCTGCCTGTCCTGCTGGTGGGCTTCCCCGCTGGGTCACTAGTCAGCCAATGCAGCAAGCAGGCTGCTGGGCTGGGAGCCCCCACCCCACCCCTGCTGGGGCCTGACCTGACAGGGCTCTTCTTATGCTTTAGTTAAGAAAAGAGGTGTGCCTGGAATGGAGGCAGGGCTGGACTGAAGCTTCTCAAGCATTGCACAGCGTGGCGATAGGAGCAGAGTGTCTCTCCCGCTCCCACAGCTCCAGCATGAAGCTACATCATCCAGTGAGGATGAGGGGCAGGACAGGCAAAGGGGAGTCTCCACACAACCCATTATCAGCCTGTGGAACTCCCTGCCTCAGTATGCGGTAGCAGTCACTCACCTGACAGCTACTGAGGCTCACTTTGAACCAAGGGAAGTCTGAGAGCAAAAGAGACAAGAATGACGGTAGGGGGTTGGATTCCACCTTCCCCTCCTTAGGGAGAAACTCCTTTCATTTCTGATGGGGTTCGGGGGGGTCTCACTTTGTGGCTCCAAAAAGCGCTGTCCTTAAGGTTGGCAGTCTAACTCACATTGAAATTTGAATTCACACTGTAACTCCAAGGCACGCCAGTCAGGCTGTCCTCCACTCACTCCCAAGAAGCTCACCTGCTCCGACGCCTCAGGCAGAGGGAAGTGGACCTTCTCAGCCCCCAAGAGACCACCTCCCCCTTGCAGCAGAGAAGCGGCACACACGGTCTCCGTGGGTGGGCTGCGGAGGGCAGCCACCATGCTGTCATCACGGCCATGTCCCTCTCCAGCAGCACCAAGGGACGGGGAAGCAGCGCAGCGCCACGCAAGAGCCCGCGAGGCCTCCCTGCCCCCAGGGTCTGGTTGTCCTTCCCCAAGCACAGGCAGGAGTGGGGGAGGAGACCGGTGGGGGCTGTTTTTTATTTCCAGTTTAGATTTGTAACCCACACACTGAAACTAATGGAATAAAACAGCCAATAAACTCCAGGAGATTGGTTTGGGTGAGATTTCTCCAGGTGCCCAAATGCGTAAAGCTGACCACAGGTAGAAGCTCCATCACTTCCTGAGCCAGCCCAATTCCGCCCCTTCTGTGTTTTTCAGCTGCTGCTGCCACCACCTTCCGAGCTCCTCTTCTGTCAGCTCATCTTCAAACGGGGGGGGGGGGCCAAGAACACCAGAGGGTAACCTCCTTTCAGGGCAACGACTGGACACAGGGTGGCATCTTTCCAAGGAGGCTGAGCAGAGAGGCTGGGCAGCTGCTGGGCTACATGGCCAGAGAGGGGCAGTCCAAGGGCCCCAAGCACTTGACCCTGCCCTAATAGGATGGAGAAATGGATGGACGGGCGAACTGGGGCATTGGAGCACTTAGGCAAAGCAGAACTCCTGGGACCACCTTGGTGCACCAGGCCCTGCATGGAGACTCTCTTGTCAGCTGAAGGACTGAGCAGCTGCGGTCACCACCAAGCCCTGCACGCCGAGACCAAGCATGCCACCTCTCAGCCCGACCAGGCTTGGCAGAAAAGTCCAGCCTGGCCTCCCCTGCACTGCAGACAGGTGAGCAGACCCCCTCCCCCACACCAGCATGAGCAAGTTGGCTTCTAAGCAACATAGCTGTCCAGTGGGAGGGCACAGGTCTGGGAACATGAGCTCTGGCAACACCATAGTAAGCGCATGTCTGGTGAGTGACAGGAGCAACGCTTCCAACCTTCAGGAGTCTGGACCACTGAGGCAGACACTGGCAGGCCTATGAGTGCCGTTGTGTGTGCTCAACAAGACTAGATGTCCCTAGCATGGGGCTTGCTTAGGCCTGGGGTCCCGTTGGAAGCAAGTGGTCCAATTGGCTGGGCTGAGGGGCAAATCCACCTTCTTTGTCACCAAGTGGGGGGCGCGTCCCTGTTCAAGGTGGACTGTCTGTCACTAGATGGATGCATTGAATGCAGCCAGACAGGGTGGGCATTTCTGACCTACTGGCTGCAGGAGGGGAGGGGGACCATCATCCAGCTAGCTGGGTGAGTGTGTTGTTCACCTAATTATGTGGACTGGAGCAGTCCTGGAATCCAGCTTTTCCTGAGACACATTTATTTTTCAAATCTCCACCTGTGTGGAACACGCCTTCTTTCTGTCACTTTCCTCCTTCAGCCCATGCCCAGACCCCTCTGAAAAAGTCTCCATCCTGCCTCCCCTCTGAGAGCTGTGTCACGCTGGCCCTTCCTGACTCGCTACTCCCACAGGGGCAGGCTCCTCCCAGGGCCCTGCACTCAAAGGGCAGGCACCGCTCCTCCCTGCGAGGACCCTTCCTCTCCAGAAGCAGAGTGTGGATTGTTTAGCAGGGCTGCCCCCTGGGAGGAAACTGCTGCTTGCTTCAAGGGCAGAAAAAGGAGTGGGAATCTGCCCTCTGAGTGTTGGAGTGACAACCCACAGCCTACCCCACCTGACCCAGGAAAGGCCCGACTTGGCTGCTGTAGGCTGCAGCAAGAAAAGCTCCTGCTAGACTCCCTGCTGCAACTGCTGTCATCGCCACCTGTGCTGGGGGGTGGTGCTTTCCTAGTGCACAAAATGCTCAACGTGTATCAAGGGGATGCTGCCCTCTCCATCCCCATGAAGCAGGCGAGTATCCCCTACTGTGAAAAAGGAAGGCGGAGGCAGCCTGGCCCCAGCCAGCTCACGCTACAGCAGAGAACAGAAAGCACAGCCCCCCCAACGCTCTTCGGCCCTGCAATGCCCCAGTGCTTTCGAATCACCAGAAAAAAAACAGAGCACAGCCATTCTCAGGGGAGTGGTACCAGAACTGCAGCTTGCACAGAGCAGGAGGAACACACCCCCCTTGTGTCTTTATTTTTCTATTTGCACAACAATTAATCAAAGTCTTGATATGAAAAGAACAGAAGATTGGCTGACAAGAGGAACACCCCCTCCACGACGCATTTTCTTTTTCCCCAAAGAACAGCTCAGACCCAAAGAGGTCCAAAACACACAGGAAGGTCCTCCTCTGGCCCCAGCCCTCTCTCCCCCATGGGAAGGACGAAAGCCGAGCACCAGGCCCGCTTGTGGCGCCACACAGCATTCCTCTCACATCCAATGCAATGGGGCTTGCCCAGGACCACTTTGGAGGGAACAGGAGCCCCCCCCCCAAAAAAAAACCCTCTCTACTCCCACTCTTATGAAGGGAAGCTGGAGCCAGGCTGTCCAGCAGGGCCAAAAGCTGCAGGGGTTGGGAGGGGGAGTGGGGCCAGGCCTGTGCTGCTGAGTAGAGCAGCACTCCTGCTTTAGTCCCACCCCACAACACAGGAGACCTGAGAAGTGAAGGCGGAATACAGCCTACTTCCTCACCCCAGTCTTCAATCATGAAGGCAAGAAGTGGTGTGTGGGAGAGCTCTTCTGGATGGTACCTGGTGCTGTGACAACTTCCTGCAATCCCTCCCCGAATGCTTACCAGACCCTTGGCTGGAATTCTGTGGGAGCCAGGGGTCCTGTTAGTTAGGCAACTCTCACTCAGTACCGTCCACTGGCCCCCTCTCTTCCCTAGAGTCAAACCAGCTTCAGAAGGGGTTGCCAGCCCCTTGCTTGGGGGAAGGAGCAGGACAGCCAAAAGGAGAAGATGGGCGGTGTCACTCGTCCTTCAACAGCACACGCTCACAGTCCTAAGAAGCCTCCAACCAGCCTCCCCTATGGGACCCCAAGGGAAGGTCCCTTGTGCTTACGCTTCTCCAAGACAGCAAGACGACAGGAGGCCCAGAGAACAGAAGCAGGACTGACAGGCGTACAGGGAGGGCGAAAGAGGAACTGCAGGCTCAGTGGGCAGGCACCTTGAGAAGAGCAGAGGGCTCCTGGCCCAAACCACTTTCTACCAGAGATATCTCAGGGTAGGTTCCAAGCTGCGCTGTGAGCAGAGTGCAGCAGGACAAAAGCCACCTCACAGTTCATTGTGCTGCAGGCCCCTGGAGATGCGGCCAGACAAGTCCTGCAGGTGCTTCTTGACCTAGGAGGGCAAACCGAGATCAGCTGTGCTCCTGGCCCCCCATCCCTTTGCCCCTTAGCTGGAGCTCTCCTTCCTGCACACGAGCCCTGAAGGGTGGAGAGGCCTGCACAGGCAGCACAAGAGGACCAGGAGCAGCTACAGCCAAACTCCTTCCCTCACCTCCTTGCCCAGCTGCTAATGCCGGGAGAAACAAGGCCCACGTGCCAAGGAAAAGGACTGCTCTCCCCAGGAAGGCAAAGGACCTAGCCCAAAGCCCAGGCATTCCATGCGAGGAGAAGTGGTGCCCGCTGCTCTCCAGACACAGGGAGGAGCACCGCTGGACAAGATACTCCCAGCGAGGCAGGCTCCAGCCCTCTCCACTAGCAGGGCTGGAGCTAGACAAAAAAGACTTCCTGGCAGAAAGCCCCTGCTGAGGCCAAAGAGGACGGGCTCTGCAGACACTGAGAAACACTGGCTAGGCATCAGCTGCTGGGCTTCAGTGCCCCCTCCCCGAGTTTCACGGCTTCAGCTGCAGGCAAAATGCCTGGGGCGATGGGGAGGAGAGGAACACATCTGGGCAGTCCTGGGGGGTAGGAAGGGTTGCAGCCGGCAGCCACTGCCGTTCTCTCAGACAGACCACCACAATGCACCCATTAAGCCTTCCCTCACGAGGGAGGATCCTGGGAAATCCAAGTGGGGGCAGAGGAGGCAGCAACCCCATGCACAACTGGCAGCCTCAGCAACACAACACAGCAACCCTACAGAGCTCAGTCCTGGCATGAACTCCGGCTGGAAGCCCAACCATCTGACAAGTAGCCCACCCCCTACTCCTGGAAGCAGCTCCCTCAACAAAGAAGCCAACCCCCCTCCCCAGCCCCAGGTGTGGAGGACCCTCACTGAAAGACTTCCCAGCAGTGTCCATCAATCACCAGCAGCTGTGAGCCAGGAGGGGGCCTCCCCGACCCACCACTGAGTACCAGGCAGAACCCTGCCATGTTTGTGCCCCAAGGCGTGCTAGGGACACACACACAGCATTGTTGCCTTCTCTCTGCAAACCATTCTCCTTCTGCAGGGGTCTGGCCCTGCAGTTGCCACAGGAGCTCAAGAGGCTGTGGTCTCTGGTAGCAGTCGCCCAAGGCCAAGCAGCACAGGAGGGAGCTCTCGCCCTCGTGTCCTGCCGGTAGACTCGCCCAGGAACACCTACTGCTTCCCTGGGTCTCCCGCTGTCCTCGTCCAGACGTGTGGCGCACAGACACTTCCGCCACACTCCGCTCGACAGACTGCCAGGCACCACAAAATGCTTGGCCGGTTTTGCTACAACAGGCCTTCCTGGATGGGGCCCTCCTGGAATGGGACAGGTGGCCCGGGGGGGACGAGACTGAAAGCTTATCTGAAATGTGATTTGAGGAGGAGGCAGGTGTGCACAGTGGCTGCACAGGGACAGTTTAGTCTGGTGCTGGGGAGGGCACAGCTGCTAAAGAAGGAGTTGGCAGGAGACACAGCAGCTTGGGGGGCTGGAAGGTTGCTGCCCCAAGACCCCACAGCCTGCCAAGGACCCTCTTTGCCAGGACACCTGCAGACAAGCAGACTGCTGCAGAGGCACCACTCAGGGCCCCTGCATGCTCGCCCCCCCCCCCGAAGAGCACTGCTCCAATCCTCAGAAAGCCAGTGTGGTGCAGCAGCTCACACATCTGATGAGGGCCAGGAGTCCCCATTCCCTGCTCAGCCACGATGCGGCCTGGCTGCCGTCACTTGCGTCCACAGGGCGGGCACCAGAAGAAAAAGGGTAAGCAGAGAGCCGGTGGTGCCACCCTGCGCCCCTCAGGGAAGGGCAGGAGATGCCCTGCCATGCGGACGTGAAGCCCTGCAAAGCTTGTCCCCTGCAGAGAGGATGCGGGGACAAAGGAGCGAAAAAGCAGCCCATCCTGGGGCATTCTGTGTACAAATGCTTTTATGCGAATGCCCGAAGTCTACGAGCAAAGGTGGGAGAACTGGAATGTCTGGTGACAAGGGAAAATATTGACATAGTGGGCATAACGGAAACCTGGTGGAATGCGGAGAATCAGTGGGATACCGCAATCCCGGGCTATAAACTCTACAGGAGGGACAGGCAGGGGCGTGTTGGAGGTGGGGTGGCCCTTTATGTTAAGGAAGGGATAGAATCCAGCAAAGTAGAGATTGAAGGTGGGTCCGACTCCACCGTAGAATCTCTGTGGGTTAAATTACCAGGCTTGTGCAGCGATGTAATACTGGGGGCGTGCTATCGTCCTCCAGACCAGAAATCGGATGGGGACCTTGAAATGAGGAAACAGATCAGGGAGGTGACAAGGAGGGACAGGGTTGTAATCGTGGGGGACTTCAATTATCCTCATATTGACTGGGTCAATTTGTGTTCTGGTCACGATAAGGAAACCGGATTTCTTGACGTGCTAAATGACTGTGGCTTAGATCAGCTAGTCACGGAGCCCACCAGAGGACAGGTGACTCTGGATTTAATATTGTGCGGTACGCAGGACCTGGTTAGAGATGTAAATGTTACTGAGCCATTGGGGAACAGTGATCATGCTGCGATCCGTTTTGACGTGCACGTTGGGGGAAGAATACCAGGCAAGTCTCTAACAAAAACCCTTAACTTCCGACGGGCGGACTTCCCTCAAATGAGGAGGCTGGTTAGAAGGAGGTTGAAAGGGAGGGTAAAAAGAGTCCAGTCTCTCCAGAGTGCATGGAGGATGCTTAAAACAACAGTAATAGAGGCCCAGCAGAGGTGTATACCGCAAAGAAAGAAGGGTTCCACTAAATCCAGGAGGGTGCCCGCATGGCTAACCAGCCAAGTTAGAGAGGCTGTGAAGGGCAAGGAAGCTTCCTTCCGTAAATGGAAGTCTTGCCCTAATGAGGAGAATAAAAAGGAACATAAACTGTGGCAAAAGAAATGTAAGAAGGTGATACTGGAGGCCAAGCGAGACTATGAGGAACGCATGGCCAGCAACATTAAGGGGAATAATAAAAGCTTTTTCAAATATGTTAGAAGCAGGAAACCCACCAGAGAAGCGATTGGCCCTCTGGATGGTGAGGGAGGGAAAGGGGAGATAAAAGGAGACTTGGAGATGGCAGAGAAATTAAATGAGTTCTTTGCATCTGTCTTCACGGCAGAAGACCTCGGGCAGATACCGCTGCCCGAACGGCCCCTCCTGACCGAGGAGTTAAGTCAGATAGAGGTTAAAAGAGAAGATGTTTCAGACCTCATTGATAAATTAAAGATCAATAAGTCACCGGGCCCTGATGGCATCCACCCAAGGGTTATTAAGGAATTGAAGAATGAAGTTGCAGATCTCTTGACTAAGGTATGTAACTTGTCCCTCAAAACGGCCATGGTGCCAGAAGATTGGAGGATAGCAAATGTCACGCCTATTTTTAAAAAGGGAAAGAGGGGGGACCCGGGAAACTATAGGCCGGTCAGCCTAACATCCATACCGGGTAAGATGGTGGAATGCCTAATCAAAGATAGGATCTCAAAACACATAGACGAACAGGCCTTGCTGAGGGAGAGTCAGCATGGCTTCTGTAAGGGTAAGTCTTGCCTCATGAACCTTATAGAATTCTTTGAAAAGGTCAACAGGCATGTGGATGCGGGAGAACCCGTGGACATTATATATCTGGACTTTCAGAAGGCGTTTGACACGGTCCCTCACCAAAGGCTACTGAAAAAGCTCCACAGTCAGGGAATTAGAGGACAGGTCCTCTCGTGGATTGAGAACTGGTTGGAGGCCAGGAAGCAGAGAGTGGGTGTCAATGGGCAATTTTCACAATGGAGAGAGGTGAAAAGCGGTGTGCCCCAAGGATCTGTCCTGGGACCGGTGCTTTTCAACCTCTTCATAAATGACCTGGAGACAGGGTTGAGCAGTGAAGTGGCTAAGTTTGCAGACGACACCAAACTTTTCCGAGTGGTAAAGACCAGAAGTGATTGTGAGGAGCTCCAGAAGGATCTCTCCAGACTGGCAGAATGGGCAGCAAAATGGCAGATGCGCTTCAATGTCAGTAAGTGTAAAGTCATGCACATTGGGACAAAAAATCAAAACTTTAGATATAGGCTGATGGGTTCTGAGCTGTCTGTGACAGGAGAGAGATCTTGGGGTGGTGGTGGACAGGTCGATGAAAGTGTCGACCCAATGTGTGGCGGCAGTGAAGAAGGCCAATTCTATGCTTGGGATCATTAGGAAGGGTATTGAGAACAAAACGGCTAGTATTATAATGCCGTTGTACAAATCGATGGTAAGGCCACACCTGGAGTATTGTGTCCAGTTCTGGTCGCCGCATCTCAAAAAAGACATAGTGGAAATGGAAAAGGTGCAAAAGAGAGCGACTAAGATGATTACGGGGCTGGGGCACCTTCCTTATGTGGAAAGGCTACGGCGTTTGGGCCTCTTCAGCCTAGAAAAGAGACGCCTGAGGGGGGACATGATTGAGACATACAAAATTATGCAGGGAATGGACAGAGTGGATAGGGAGATGCTCTTTACACTCTCACATAATACCAGAACCAGGGGACATCCACTAAAATTGAGTGTTGGGCGGGTTAGGACAAACAAAAGAAAATATTTCTTTACTCAGCGTGTGGTTGGTCTGTGGAACTCCTTGCCACAGGATGTGGTGCTGGCGTCTAGCCTAGACGCCTTTAAAAGGGGATTGGACAAGTTTCTGGAGGAAAAATCCATTATGGGGTACAAGCCATGATGTGTATGCGCAACCTCCTGATTTTAGAAATGGGTTAAGTCAGAATGCCAGATGTAGGGGAGGGCACCAGGATGAGGTCTCTTGTTATCTGGTGTGCTCCCTGGGGCATTTGGTGGGCTGCTGTGAGATACAGGAAGCTGGACTAGATGGGCCTATGGCCTGATCCAGTGGGGCTGTTCTTATGTTCTTATGTAAAGCTTTCCCAGGCACGAATGCAGACTCCCTGGCCCCCGCAGGCCTCCTGCCACTCACCTTGTAGCCCAGCTCCTTTGTTTTCTCCTCCAGCTGGGCATACTTCTCCTTGTTCCTGCTCAGGTGCTCCTTGTCGCCCATCCCCTCCACGTGCTTCAGCTTCTGGTGGGAGAGCTCCAGTTGCTTCTGGTAATGATGGTGCTTCTCCACTTTGGCCTCAAAGTGTTTTAGCTCTTCCTGCAGTGGCAAAGAGGCACCCGCTGAACTCCACTAAACTGAACTGCTGGCCTGCTCTGCCAGACCCTGACAGGGTTGCAGGAGGAATGTGTGGCTCCTCAGCACTCTGCAGATCAAGCCCCCCTCAGGTAGCCTGCACAACAGAATACGCGGGCAGGGGCCTTTGAAGCATAAGCCTTGTAAGATCTGTGCGGGGGGGGGGGGGGAGGTCTGGCTGAGAAGGGTAGTTAGTGCATCCCTGGAGGATAGGCTGCTGCTGGGGGCATTGAACACAATGGTAGCACACTCCTTCCTGAAGATGCCCCCCACCCTCCACTGCACAGAACAATTTCTGGTCAGTTTCAAGCCTCCCTTTTCTGACCAAGTAGGAGGTGGGGCTCATTCCTGGACAAAACAGATTGTCCAGATTCCTTTCAGTCCAGCTTCAGGATGGAGATGACCCTGGTGGAGGGCCTGCACAGGAGACTAGATTGGGGGGGGGGGCTGTGTTCTCACTGGTCCAGCTGAACCTCTCAGTGGCTTTTAGCACTGTTGTCCACAATGTCCTTCTGGAGCAGTTGGCAGAGCTGAGACCGGAAGGTACAGGACTGGCCTTCACACGCACTAGCAAACAGCTCCCAGAAGGAGGTGCTGCATTAGATCAATAGTAAAATCTCCTGGACACATCTTCAAGCAAACACCTCTCGTCTGTACTCACCACCCGTTGCGTGCTAGATCCACATAGCAGGCCAAGATACCCGGAATACAAGAAGGGAAGCTGCTGCACCCCCTTCCCGAAGCCAGCCGTTCAGACCCCCTTGGGAGGGCAAGTGTCACAGAACAGTCTGAAAACATCAGCCACACAAGGAAAACCCCTTTCCTGCAACACTGCATGAAGGTCCAGCAAGAAACCCAGGTCCTACCACACCAGGCTTTGAAAAAGTGGAGAAGGAAACAACAGGGCTCGATCCCCACCCAGAAGTACTCTCGGTACCAGCCTAAGATTTTTAGGCAAAAAGGCAGCACCCAACTTACTCGGAGGGAATCCAGCTCTTCCTCAGTGAAATTGGTTGACTTAGCCAAGTCCCACAAATCGATCACGCGGGGCTCTTCAAACTCTGCAGGGGGAAGGGGGAGAATTTCCTCGGCTAACGTATAGAACTCAGGTATGCAGTCCACAGAGATGATGCCTTCTGGTTCTGTTTTAGCCAAGGCTTAGGTGCCAGGACAGGGTGGGATAGGCCACTCTCACTCAACTCCCTCCATGCCTGAGCTTCCACCATCTTCCTGATCCAGCACAGTCTCCTCCGAACCTCCAGAGCAGGGGTGCCCAAACCCCGGCCCGGGGGCCACTTGTGGCCCTCAGGGACTCCCAATCCGGCCCGCAGGGAGTCCCCAGTCTCCAATGAGCCTCTGGCCCTCCAGAGATTTGCTGGAGCCCATGCTGGCCGGATGCAACTGCTCTCAGTGTGAGGGTGGCTGTTCGACCTCTCATGTGAGCTGTGCGACAAGGGCTGCTTGCTGTTTGACATCTGTGATGCAGTAGCAGCAGCGAAGGAAACACCTGCTTTGTTTTGTGCAAGGTGTTTTATAGGCCTTGAGCTATTGCAAGACCTTCATTCATTCATTCATATAAGTTCCATCTCTAATATATTCATTTATGTAAATTTATTCAAATTTTATTCCTGGTCCCCACTAGTGTCAGAGAGATGATGTGGCCCTCCTGCCAAAAAGTTTGGACAGCCCTGCTCCAGAGCCTTCCACGACCCCTCCCCCCCGCATCTCACCACTGCCTCTGTGCTTTTCTCCTCCAGCCTCAGAAGCCCAAAGGCCTCCCCCACCCCCGGGTCAAGGAGAGAGTACTGCTGGCTGCAGGTTCACCTGGGCCAGCAAACCCCTGGTCAGTCTAAATGAAGTCAAGGCCCCAGATCCTCAAGTAGAACCACTGGGAGCACTCTGGAAGTGATCCAAGCACTTCCTAGGAGCTAGCCTGGCCTTGTCCAGAGAAAGCCGTGTCAGGTGCATCTCAGCTCCTGCGACAGACCGTGGGACTGGCCCGCAGCCAAGCATCTCACCACGTCTCCCTTTGGATCAAGGAGCAAAACACAGGCGAGTTTAAGGCTGGCTGAATCCCCGTTCCCATCGGGTCCTGACAGAGATGGGTCTCCACCTAATTTATCTTCCACTCTTTAACAAAAGGCAGCTCACAAAGTAGTTTAGATAACAAAAGCACCCAGTGGCTCCCTGTCCCCAAACAGCCGAGTTTAAAAAGAGATGCAGCAGAGACACCAGCAGCAGCCACTGAGAAGGGCACTGTGCAGTGCTGGGGTGAAGAGGGACAGCTGTTCCCCCTGGTTCAATACACCGCGTGAAGAGCCCTCAGCGGCCAGCAGCAGGGTCCTTTCCACACTGCCAGAGGAAGACCTCCCTCAGAATTCTCTCAATCCCGGTTTCAGCACCATCTTCCAAGCAGGACATTGATAAGCCGGAGCAGGTTCAGAGAACAGCAGCCAGGAAAGGGAGGGATCCAGAAACTTAGCCCAGTCAGAAGCGCTTGGTGTGCTTCAGCCTGGGGAAGAGAAAGCGGGGGGCGGGTGGGACGGGACTAACCCCGGTATCCAAAGGGCTATCAGCGGAAGGGGGGACTTGCTCTCCGCAGCTCCTGAGAGGAGGGCCAGAACCACTGGGCTGAAACTAGAGGGGGGAGAGAACTAGTGGGCACTGGGAGAGTCTCCCTGAGCAGCAGTGGGCTCTCCTCACTGGCGGTTCTCAAGCAGCAGCCGGGTGGGCCACCTGCCTGGGATGCTACCTGCCATGTTCCTTATGCTGCAGTCCAGGGCCATATGGCTGCATTGCCCCGGGGTAAGGCTTCTGATCAAGAGAGAAGGGGGTTAAGGCAGCCCACCCCCACCCCATCAGACTCCAGGCCGCAAGCCAGATCTTCCGCAGCCTGGGAGCTAGGTCTCCTTGGACCAGAAAGTGGCATGTGGCTCCTGACCCCTGCTGGACAAACCTTGCGCCAGCACCACTGTGGCCACCAGTAGCTCCCCTTCTCCACAGTCTGGTACCAGCTCATGTTGCACGCTCCCCCCCCCCCATCTTGGCACAGCTCTTTGCCACCTCCCACCCCAGAGGACAGTAACTGGCCTTTTCCAGACTGAAGACATACCTTTGCCTCCAGAGTCAGATGGGACACGCAAATGCACATCCTGGCCAAAACCAGATGAATGCTGCACAAAGGCAACACTCCCCAGCTCTCCCCCAAGGAAGCCCCCCCACTCCACCTGCAGGTGGGCAAGGAAGGAAGGAAGCCTCACCACTGGTGGAGTCGTAGCCCTGGTGGGCAACTCTGCGCAGGCGCTCAAAGCCGTGGTTGATGCTGTGGAGCTTCTCTCGGAGCTCAGAGTGCTTCTTGGGCAGCAGCTCTTCTTTGAAGGGACCCTCTTCCGCCGAGCTGATAGTATTCTTGTGGCTGTCTGCAAGGCACACACAAGCCCCATGTTGGCACTTCTCTGGCTGGGCCTTGCAGCACAGATCCACTCAGGCAACGCTGTGGAAATGCCTAGTCGAGGGGCGCAAGCAAGGCTAAGGCCCAGACCACACATGCAGAAGCACATGGACACAAGCACTTCCCACTAAGCAGCCCACAAAGCCATGCGGGATCTTCTGGATCTTCTATCCAGGACCCCACAGCAGGCCCCTCTTCCCCCCGGTTGGGCAAGGCTTCCACCCCCTTCACTCTTCCTCCATCAGCCCCCATCTCCATCTTCTTTTGCCTCCATTTCCATCTCCCCCAACTCTTGCTTAAAGTATGAACTTTCCCCCTTCAGCTCCTGCTTTCCCTGCCCCCCCCCAAACATGGAAGGAGCACTTGCACACAGGCCCACTCTCAATCCCAGCACCACCAGGAGCTCTGGTTTCCATGGCCCGCACCAGTTGGCTCCTGGCATAGCCACAGTAGGTATGGTAGCCGAGGCAGCAAGTCACCTTGTGCGCTCCCTCCCCCACCACTCTAAAGCCTGCTCTGAGCAATGAGATTTCCAAAGTGTGGCCACCACACACTACTGAATTCAGGGTAGACCTGCACAGGTCAGCTGGAGGCGGCTTGAATTATGCTGCACTGAGATATGGGCGCTTTAACAGGCAAAGAGGCTCTGATGATGAGAGAGAAATGTAACCCCCCCCCCCAAAAAAAGAAACCCTGAATTCATTTGAAGAGGCAAATTAAGAGGCCCAGTTTAGACTTTGGAAAGAATTCAGTCCAGGTAAGAACACCAAGTGGGGTGCGAAGCACAGGTGTGTGACAACACAGCTCTTTAAGAGACTCTGAAGTGGGACCAAAGTCTTTCCCACGCGGTTTGCATGCCTGTCACACCCATGTGGCTGGTTGTTCCAACTGCGCTCAGCTTGAAGGAGATCACAGGGGAGTAGAGCTGTCCTTGCAACACAAAGTGATCGGATGCTGGCTGGCAGGGCCATCTGGGCTTACGCAGCACTCTTGCTCATGCAGAGTGTTCAGATTTCACTGCTAACAAGACCACAGAGGCCTGAAACAGGTGCCTGGGCTGTTTGTTCCAAACCAAAATGGGCCCCATCCTCTTGGGCACACATGCCTCGACTTTCCCACCACTCTAGGCCCAAAACCCCATCAAGTACACACGAAATCCAGTACCTTCTGTCCGACTTATGGTCTCTAGCAGGATATTGTATTCATGGACTTTTTCCCTGTGGTGCTTGAACTCCCGCCAGAGCTTATCCAGCTCTTCCTCAGAGAACTTTCCTGAGGTTTTGGCCTAGAAGAAAAATCCACACAGAAGCAAAAGCATAGGTTATTCTACCAAAACACCACACATGACTATCCTATGTTGTGGGAAGACACTGACTACCGCAGGCTCCAGGTCTCCTGGAAGCCACACCATTGCTCCTCAACCCTTCTCCTTCTTACAAGAAAACCCAGTTTGGGCACAACATTCTCAGTATTGTAAGAACAGCCCCACTGGATCAGGCCATAGGCCCATCTAGGCCAGCTTCCCGTATCTCACAGTGGTTCACCAAATGCTTCAGGGAGCACACAAGACAACAGGCACAACCTGTGCCCTGGTGCCCTCCCTTACATCTGGCATTCTGAGGTAGCCTACTTCTAAAAACAGGAGCTTGCACATACCTATCATGACTTGCAACCTGTAATGGACTTTTCCTTCAGAAATTTGTCCAGTTCCCTCTTAAAGGCATCTAAGTCAGACTCCATCACCACATCCTATGGCAAGGAGTTCCACATGCTAATTACACGGTAGGTAAAGAAATATTTTCTTTTGTCTGTCCTAACTCTCCCAACACTCAATTTTAGCAGATGTCCCTGGTTCTGGTGTGTGTGGGAAAAGAGCATCACTCTATTCAACCCCTGCATCCATTTTAACTGGGATTGCTGTCTTGCATTATTTCGGTTCCTACCACCGACTATGCTTGCAGCAGTGCACAGAGTAGAGCTTTTAGTTATTTGATTTTCTCTGCAAACTGATTTGTGAACTTTTTGTTGAAAAGCAGTACAGGTCCAGCCTACACGGATTTGACTCAACACGAATGGTCCCTGAAAATGAGAAGGAATGTGCTGATTCCTGGAGAAAGGGAAAAATGCACCCTTTTAAAATCACAGTTTAAAAACTGTTTCTTACTGTTGCAAAGAGACAGTCATGCAAGTGATTACAGGTATAACCTAAGTATCCATAGTTCTTTCTGTCTCCAAGTGATGAGAAGGGCCCTTTAAATTAAGTCATTTAATAATGCCAGAGAGGGCAGCCGGCTGACAATCCATCAGTCATTCTCTGCAGGCTTCACTCCTCCCTCCCCCTGAGCACTGAAAGAAGGCTCAATGGCAGCGATTATCACCTTCTCCATTCTTTCCCCCTTGCTGGGGCTCTTGGTGAAGGGAGGGATTGCTGTCTCCTAGTGAAGCCTCAGCGCCTGGAGAGAGGCTGATGGCCTCTGTGAGCATTTCAAAGGTCATCAAGGCTGCTTTAAATCACCAGAGCAGACTGAGTTTTTCAATTGACTTGCTTCAGTGCACACCCCCTCCCCCCATAACGAGCTGGACCTGCAAAAGCACTGCTGGCAGGAACAGTGACAAGCTCAGCAGGGAGTCGCTGCAGGAAGGAAAGCCGGCCTTGGTGCGTGGAGCCGGGCAGGGCCTGCAGGCTCAGCTGCGCTGCCTGGAGAGGGAGCCTGGTGCAGCCCGCGCAGCCAGCAGCCCCGCAAGGAGAGGCTTCCGCTCCGCTCCGCCGCGCAGGGCCAGGCGCTGCCCACCTTGCTCCACAGCTTCAGCAGCCGCGGGTCGTCCAGGACGTCCTCCTCCCAGGCGTCCTGCAGGCGGTTGGCGTCCCCCGGGAAGGGCTCCTTCTTGCCGCCCATTCCGTACTTGGCCAGGATCACTGCGGGCACACGGAGCGAGGCGGACATGCAGGCGCCGCCCGGGCGCGCCGGAGCCCCTCGCGCAGCCGCTTCCCCAGCCCCGCCTCGCCCCCCCGCAGGGCCTCCCGCGCGGCTCCCCACCGTCCAGGCGGCGCCGCAGCCGCGCCTCGTGCTCGCCGTCCTCGTCCAGCCCGGCGGCCTTCAGCTTCTTCCAGGCGAGCTCGTCCCTCTCCTGCAGGCGCAGGTCGCTGTGCAGCTCGGCCAGGCGCCCCGGCGACAGCTGCGGCTGCTGGAGACACGGAGGGAGGGAGGGCGGCGTCAGCCGGGAGGGGGCGCCTCGCCCCCCGCCCCGGCCCGCCCCGGCCCCAGGAGGGCGCCCCGCGACTCACCCGCCGCGCCTTTTCCCAGACCTGCTCCAGCCGCACCAGGCGGAACTCGGAGGGCGGCGGAGGCGCTTCCTCGTTGGCCGCCCGCGAGTACCGGCCGCCCGCCTGGCCGGAGGCGCCCGCCAGGGCCAGCGCCACGACCAGCCCCAGCGCCGCCGCCCGGAGCCCCATCGCGCTCCCTGCCCCGCGCTGCTCCCGGAAGGCCTCTGCGGTGCCGCCCCCGAGCGGGCAGGGCGCGGGCTCGGCCGGAGGGGGCGGCGCGCTCGCCGAGTGGGGGAGCTCCTGCGCAGCCCGCCCCGCCCCGCCCCCAGTGGCCGCGAAGGCCCCGCCCCGCTCCGGCGCAGCTCCGGCAGGGCTTCCTCCGGAACGCGCAGCTGCCGCGGGGGCGCAGGATGCCGGGCAGTGACGTCACGTGTGGCACTGACGTCACACGGCATCGTGCTGTCACTTCCTTCTCCCGCGGGTGCCTCCGGAGTCGCCAGCGCCTCTAGGGAGAACCGAAGCGGCTGCCGCAGGCGTGCCCTCAGGCTCCACCCGGGGTGCGCCTCTGCCCTGTCTGGGTGTGCGGTGGGCGGGTGAGGCAGAGCCTCCCCACAAGCCCGCTCAACCCCTGCGCGTTGCCGCGGGCGGGGCGCTTCTCAAGGACACGGTGCTGGCAGCTTTTCAGAGGGCTGGTGGGGAGGCCCTGCTTCCCCTGCCCCCCGCCCCCCGCACGTCCCTGCTCAGCATTAGGAGTAGGAAGAGTTGGCCCTCCTGGTCTCAGCACCAGGGACAGGCAGGGCCTGCGCCCAGTGGAGGGGCCAGTGGCGGAGCCTGGGCGGAGTCCCTGAGGAACGTTGGAGCAGCTCCGGCAGGGCCAGTCCAGGCATGGGCCAAACTCTCCTTCCCAGCAGGGAAGGCTGGGCAAGAAGACCTGCAGAAAGAGGACCTCGCAAGAGCCTGGCTGCTGGCTCAGGCCAGAAGAAGCCCATCCGTTCCAACTTCCTGCAGCTCGCAGGGTCCGCCAGAGAACATGAGGAGTGCAGGGCTGATATCAAGGTGGTCAACAAAACTTGTTCAGCCCATTTCTGCCCAGCCCACAGCTGCGCACCTTTGATCCCTGCTACGTATATGCAACCCTGGCCAGAAATGGTTTGAACACATCGGAAGCAGGAAACCTGCTAGGCTGAGAGTCAGGAATCTCCAGGTGGAGGCCTGGTCTTCCTCCTGCTTCAAATGCAAGGGAGACCTGGCCTCCACCAGGGGATCTCGCTGCAGAGGCCTGGTCTGCCCTTTGCTTCCAGTGGCCAAGGGTGGGGTGGGGGGAGCAGTTCACCCCGGGTACCCGTAGTGCTAGGTGCACCGCTGGCAACAGCAACATCAACCCCAGAGAGAGTGTTCTCAAGTCTGGAGAAATAAAAGTGAAAGGACTCATCAGTGGATCTCCCAGTCCCTGTCATGTGGCAGGGTGGTTGTTTATGGATTGGCAATAAAAACCTTGTGAGGGAGTGCGTTTTTTGCAGAAGGCAGTAGAGCTGCCTGTGCAGTGTGCAGTTGATACAGTGATAAATGCAAATTAACTACCTTGTTCAATCCTAGGAATCTCTCCAGAAGGCCACCCCACCGTCTTACTTTGAAGGGGGGTGCACCTGTGATGTTGCAATGTATTTCAAACCCCTGAAACCTTGCAGTGGCACCAGGCTCCAAATTGAGGTCCACAGGCACCAAGTCATCGAGGCTGCAGTTTTTGCAGGACATGCAGAAAGGGAACTGCCTTTATTCCACACATCCCAATCGCCCTGCCAGACCACCCTCTCAAGTGGAAGAGCCTGCAATTCCCACTCCAAGTGTGCTGCTTGGTGATGACTACGAGCAAATCCCAGGAACCGTCCTCAGAACAGGCTGGCTTTGAGGTTGGGTAAGATGGCTTCTCTCAGGGGCAGTTTTAGGAGGCTGGTTCAAGAGTCAGGAGTGTCAGTGACATTCGTGCTGGAGAGTAAAACTGCAAATGTGCTGGGCTGAGTAGCACTAGCCATGTAGCCAGTAGCATACCTGGGGCATTGGACCTCCAGGGTCAGCCTTCTGAAGTCACAGGTAAATCTGGCCTCTGCCTCAAGATCCCCTTGCGGAGGCTAGGTCTCGCCTTGGGTTTGAGCAGCTGCTCAAAGATTTGGGGAAGGCCAGGTCTACCAGTCACTGACACAGAGGCACCCTTGACACCCAGCGTGGACCACCCCTCACCCGCTCCTTGGTACTCTACTGAGTATAGCTGTGCAATTCTTGCTTAGAGTAGACAGGGTAGAAAGCAGTCACTTTTAAAGCCATTTCTTCCCATATACGTGACAGGGACCAAATGTGAACACTTGTGGGCTGGACAAAAATGGGTTAACCAAGACCAGGGACTTCAGCTAGTTCATAGCTCAGCTAGTGCATAACTCTGGACTTTGGTATCTCACTAGTGATGGTTGCTCTGATGTGTGACAAAAGAGGTCCGAGACAAGCAAAACCATGGGCAGAAAGTGGATTCTTTAAAGGTATTTGCTAATCCAGCCCCCAACTTCCTTTCTAAAGTCCTTCAGCATAAAATGTAAATTAGATGATTTTATGATTGGCTGGCTGGTTATTTCTGCTTGTTCCAGTAGTGGAAGTTCCAGGGAAGGAGGAATTTCCCACTGCTGTCCCCTTCTTGGATTTTTGCATAAAATATTCAGATGAGCCTTCAAATGTGCAAAGTGCTGTCTCCTCTCCTGTTTTGCAAAAGCGGCTGTTTGCTCTGGCTGCGTTTTGTGGAATCGACCCCTTTATTGACACAGTAGAGAAAGTCCTGGAACAGTGGGGGTGGAGGCAGCAGTGAGCCCTGCTGTGAAGGCTGAGAGGTCCACAAGCCCAGGTCCCACTAGAGCAGTGGTTCCCAACCTTTCGGAGCTCAGGGACCGCTAAGGCAAAATTTGGAGACGCCGAGGACCACATGCAACCCGCACACAAAACACAATTAAATTTGTAATACATGGAGAAGATGATTTAGAATTAATGTGGTGGTTGTGCTTGCATTTGCTTCACTAGCTGTGAAATTCCTGGGTTTATACTGCTGCTCAAAGCTATGCACATGTCTTCACTGGTGTCCAACATATTCCAAGCCACCTGCTCTCCCCTCTGTCATTAGTCTGTTGAACCCTTTGCCACAGGATGTGGTGATGGTGTCTGGCCCAAGCCTTTAAAAGGGAACTGGACTAATTTCTGGAGGAAAAGCCTATCTCGGGTTACGAGTCACGATAGGTATGTGCAAGCTCCTGATTTTAGAAGTAGGCTACCTCAGAATGCCAGATGTTGTGGAAACAGGATACAGGTCTCTTATTGTCTTGAGTGCTCAGGAAGCTGGACTAGAAGGGCCTTTGGCCTGATCCAGCGGAGTTCTTCTTAAGCTCTTAAGGGCAGAAGTGGTGGTGGCAGCAGCAACAAAACAGCCCATTGGCTGCCAGGAAGGGTATGGGGCAGAGAACGGCTGTTGCTTGGGCTGGCCAGGCTGCCTAGCTTCATTCCTCTCTGGTTGAGCAAGCAGGAATTTGCTCTGCTTGCCTTCTGTGGCTGCTGACCCTTTAAGAGTCTTTCCAGGTGACAAGCAGCAGGCACACCAGTTTAACATGCAGGGGTGGGGGGCAGTTGCAGTTTGCCTTCTCAGCCCCCTTCGCTGGCTGGGCTGTGAGCCTGGTCTTCCCTCACCACCTAGGAGCTCCTTTCCCCACACCCCTGAATTCTTTTCTATCCTCTGCACTTTCACCCCCAACAGGCTTTGCACTCAACAGAGAGATGAAGACCTGACACAAGTGGGTGGCGGAGACAAAGCAGCAGGTGGAGCAAGAGGTGGCTTCCCCACTCACCCCTCTCCCACCCACCCACTCCCATTTGCCCTTCTAAGAATCTGGAGCTGCTTTTTTTAGCCACCAGAGTGCCTGCCGGCTTCGAGGAAGGGCTCCTTGCAAAGGACCCAAGTGGATCCTGCCACTCCCAGGCAGAATGGGAGGCACATGTCCTCCAGCCAAGCAGCCTGCCCTCCCCAATGCAGCACCTGGTGCTTGTGACAGACCCTGTTCTGACCCTTCTCCAGGGCAGTGGCGTAGCTAAGGGGGTGCAGGGGTAGCAGTTGCACCGGGCAACAAGCTTTAGGGGGACAACAAGCTGAGCTTGACACTAGTGGCCAAAATTGTGAAAATCTTGGTATGTACGAATAATTACATCATGTTATATATCACTGGAAAGGTAATTTAATGCAGAATGCAGTGAAACAAACCATGTTAGAATATCTGTATTCTATTAAAAGGAATGACCAATTAACCAGAAAATGAAAACACAACTCCCTTAAGGAACAAAAAGTGGATTTCTTTAACTCAGAACTGGCTTATGAGGCTGATTTATGAGAGCCAATGAGATGTTATTATGAATACAGCCTGGAACCAATAAGGTGTTAATATGTGTCAGTTCTCATTTCCCTGCATCATAATACAATTACCCCTGTTAACTGGGTAAAGAGGTGCTTTCTAGTGGTGGTCCTCTTATATTTAGCAGCAGGAGAATAACTGTCCCTCTTCACCCCAGAACAGTGTCTAACCAATAAGGGGCAAACGTTTTATTTATTTACTTAATTAGATTTGATTTAGTTGTGTGGGGGGGAGGGGGGGCTGGAAAATCTTCTTTGACCCCAGGTAGCAGATAGATGCCTTAGCTATGCCAGTGGCTGGGGGTGGGGAGGCAACAGAGCAAGTGGGTGGTGAACTTCTGGGTGGAGGAGACAGGTTTTCCCCAATTTGCACTTTTTAAAAGCCAGGCTGTGATGTCACTTCCGAATGTGACATCACTTCTGGGGCATCATTCTGAGCTACGCCACTAGCTCCAGGGGCTGATCTTTTCTTCCCCTCTCCTGGGCTGCAAGTGGCTGATTTGGACTGCACTTGCCCCCTCCAGCTCACTCCTCCAAGCCCCCAAGCTGTGGAGGATGGGGTGGAGAGTGACCAGGGGGAGGGTCACAGAACGGGGGGGGGGGCATGACAGAAAAAAGTTTTCCTTTGGGGAGGCAGTGATGGTGAACACAGTCCCTGGCTGCTCTTTGTCCCTTGCTTCACCAATCCCCCTGGCCTCAGCCAAGTCTGTAAGCTACCAAGTACCTCGCTGCCTCCAACACAGCCTCAGCTGTGCCTGAGTGTGAGTGAGAAGTCAGTGTGTGCCCGAACCGTGTGGAAGAGAAGCCCGCTGATCCTCCTGGAACTGGAGACAAGCCAGCCAATCGGATGCAGAGCAGCGAGGGGGGAGCCATGAGAAGGCCCTGGCGAGCTCTGGTCAGTGGCTGGGGCTGCAAAGTTTTCCCCCCTCCTGGGATGCACTGGGAGTTTCCCCCCCTTTCTTCAGGAGACCTCGCAGACCACCTGGTAGGGTCCTGAGTACCATCTGTGGTTCCTGGACCACGGGTTGGGAACCCATGCGCTAGAGGCAGCTCCCTCCTGCCTCGGCTCGGCCCCCCCCTGCTGCTCCCTTCTCCCCTCCCCCACCCCTCCCCTCCCCAGCCACACTTCTGCTGGCTGATATCTATGCTGTGAAAAACGGGTCTGCTGGGGCAACCGAGCAGAAAGGTGTGAGGGAAGAAATAAAAACACCAGCGCCGGGTTTTAAAATCTTATCTTGCAATATAAGGACGCAAGTCGGCATGCGCCTAAAAAGCTTGCCTGCCAACCATCTCTTTCACCAGCTTTTCGTACATTCAGGAGGTCCATGCAGCACGTTCTTAACATGTTGTTTGTACATAGCTGCTTATGACTAGTAAATAAATTATTAACTATTTTACCTCCTTCTAGGAGGAGGGATTATAGGTTATCTTCTGTCTTTTCCTTGGTATACTAATAATATCTCCATTTCTCTGTTACCTGAGGTCCTTCTGAGGTCTCCCAGGAAGGATACCTATGTACAGTCAGTCGATGCCCCCACTTAACTGTTTGATGGACTGAGCGTGTTCCTTCTTGTGGCCCCTTATCTTCTTGCAACACAAAGCTCTTCCCTGAAGTTTCCCTTGTCTACTCGCTGTCTGTGTTTGCTGCTGAGGCAGCAGGAGTCATTCCTGAATTTACTTATTTACCCTTCTCTGGAAGACAAAGGATCAAGGGATTATCCTGCTTCCCAGCCCTTTGTTCTTTTGGCAGTTTCAGCACTTACTAAAGTTCATGATGGGGTCTGTACAATGTCTCATGTCAGAATACATTTCATTCCGTTTGCTTTATAATATACTCTCACTTCACCGAGGACAGCAACATTTCCCAGTGCCCCCTTGTCTTGTGGACAAGAGTTTCAAAGCTGAACTGGGGAGAACCTGGTTCTGATTCCTGCCCAGGTCTGAGCCCACTTAGAGACTGACTGCGCCAACCTCTCTACTTCTGACCCAGCTCGTGGGGATGACAATGGGAAGCACCACTTCTCAGGAAGGCTAGGGTGCTGCTCGCCCTGCTCCTTCCCTGTGAACTTGCCTAGAGGCTGGGAGCACCTCCTTGCTCCCAGAAAAAAAAGAGCACCTCTCTTGCTCCCAGAGAAAAAAGTGGCTACTGACTTGATCCCTTCCTTTCCCTCCGGAGTGGAGTCCATTCACCGCTGGTGGCCGTTCATCTGCACTGGCCATCAGAAGGCAATTACTGACAACCCTGGCAATGTGCAAAGGTTTTTAGCCAGAATAGTCAGCTGCACTGAGCAGGGTCCTCGCTCCAGCAGCCTGGAGACGAGACTGGCAGTTCACCCAAAGCTCCTCAACAGGCTGATCACCGGGGCTGCTGGCACATCTGCCTGCCGCACCCTGGGCTGTCTGCTGGAGATGACAGCAACTCCCCAGGCAGAAACCTTTCCGAGCCCTGCTCCTGAGATGTCGGTGAGTGAGCCTGGCCCTGGGGTCTGAGGAGGCACACTCTGCCCCTCCAGGAGCACGGGGCTGGTGTGCCATTCTGCAAGAGAAACAAGGGGTCAACTTCTCAGAAGGGGAAGGCGGAGAGTTTTGTTTCTAGTCTCGTACGGATGTGGTGGTTGGTAGGGGAAGCCCTGGGCTTGTGCCTGACTGCCCTCAGCTGCTCCTGACCCACTTCTGCTTTCACTGCCATTCAGCGTCACCCCTTCTGCAGAGAGCCCATTGCGTCCCTCTTCCTCCTTCTCACTGCAGAGGCACACGCATCTCTGGTGGGCACAGCAGTCTCTCTCCCAGGATGTCTCAGGGAGTGACCTATGCAGACCTGCGGTTTGCAAAGACCCCTCTGGAGGACAGCAGGCCCTCCCAGATCCAGCAGGAAGGTAGAGAGAGCCGGCTGGTACAGTCCCCCCCCCCTAACAGGTTTCTCCTCTACATCCACACTTGTGCCTCATCCCATCTCCTCTTCCAGAGATGAGTGAAGAAGACCTCGCTTACGAGAACGTCCAGGTGGACAAGCCCCAGGAAGACCAGGCCCCCCCCAACCCCTCAGGCAGCAGCGGTGAGTGCCTGGTGCTGTCCCAGCCAACTGATACTGTCAGGGAGGGAAGGGGGGCAGAGCTGGAAGTGTGGCCCAGTGGCAGGCTGGTCTCTAGCCCTCTGCCTGGCTGTAGTCGCTTGTCCGAGAGCATTCACTTCTCCAGGCCCAAGCAGGGCCTCCTTGGGCCCCTCTCAGCATGGCCCTCCCCACCAGCTGGAGAGAGGACCCGGAAACTTTGCAGAGGCCAGCTAGCCAGGCAGGCCACGTTCCTCGCAGGAATGCAGGGTTTGTATCTGTGCGTGTCCTTCACAGCCTCAGGTTAAGAAGCTTTTTTCCAGTGTTCTGGGTTGCAGTGCTTGTCCTTGGTTCATCCCCGGCCAGGCTGTGTTAAGGGCCTGGAATCACCCCACTGGGTCCCCCCACAACCAGCTACCCCCCTGGTGTGTCTCTCTTGCAGAATGGAACCATCAGGTCTGGTCTGCAACCTGGATATTGCTGGGCTCCAGCCTCTTTCTCCTGGCCACTGCCATAGGACTCGGGGTCAGATGTGAGTACCAGGTGACCCACCCCAAGCCCATTCCTCCCCCACCCCCTGGGAAAACTGATCCAAGGTGGGCAGGGGTTGGAAACAGCACCCAGTTGTTGTGCTAGCCCAGCGTGGGGCCAATGGAAATGGCAAGTTGGGGAGCAGCAGCAATCTGGGGTGTCCCAAACCCCCTTCTGCCGTCTGCCACCAAGCAGCTTTGGTTGGCTGTCACCTTCTCGGCTACTGGGAGCGAGCAGGAAAAGGGCCAGGGTGGGGGTGGCATCTCCTTCTCTGGCCACTATTGGCTTGGCCCTGGCCTGACCACCTGCTTTCTTGAGTGGTCAGGCCAGTTGGTGTCACTTCCCTCTCCTTTTCCACTCATCAGGAAGATCGGGGGCGAAGCAAAGGTGGAAAGCATCCCTCAGTGCGTCTCTTAGCTGCAGGCCCATCAGGGTCTTCTCCTGCTTGTGCCGCCCAGGCCCGTGGACACAGGGTCTGGTTTGTTTCAGGCAGGGTGGTGGGAGCAAGATGGGAAGGTGGTGACAGAGCGGGAGGGCAGAGAAAGGAGACCTGCGGGGAGGGGTTGCGCGTGCCTCTGTGCCAACAGATGCTGCTGCCAGCTGCAGCCTCTATACCCCCATGCGCCCCTCCTGGAGAGCAGGTGGGTGCACAAGGGAACACCCTTCAGTCCCCCTTCCCTTCATTCTCCATGTGTGCGCCATGTGGCCCATGTCTGCGCCTCTTCTGTTGGAAGTGCATAGGCACAAGAGATGCTGGGATGGGGGGGGAGAAGTCACAGGCAGCCATCTTTGTCAGTGCCGGGATGGGGCAGGTGGGCCTTTCCCAGCAAGTCGGGAGAGGAGTAGAGCACCCAGTGGAGCAGTGGGCTGGGAAGGGCGGTGGGCAGATGGGTGGAGGGGGCTCATTTGTTTGCCACTCCACATGATGGCCTCTTGTTGGGCCACCTCATGTGAGGGTCACTGCACCTCACTGCCTGCCTCCTTGCCTGCCCCTTCCCCCTGCTTAGCCGGTCAGTTCCCCAAGCAGCTGGATGGGGAAGGAGGAGGCAGTGGCAGCCACGTGGCAGCAGATGCCCTCCTATGGATGCTGCAAGGCTCAACTAGGGGCACAGCCTGTTGGCAGCAGGCAACCCTGGAGAACACTTCAAGACAGAGCTGAGCCCACACGGGGGGGGGGGAGGAGCTGAGTGCCTGGGCCGCTCTTCCCCAGGCAGTCCAGAGACACATGCTGGTCGCAACTCCCCTGACTCTCCTCTGCAGACTGGCAGGTCTTCCAGCAACTCCAGCAGGCATCCCAAGACCACGCAGTGGAGAGTGGTGCCCTGGCACAGAGACTTGGCGCCAAGGAGGGGAGCCTGGCCCACTGCCAGCAGCTGCTGCAGGAGGGCAGGATGGAACTCAGCTCGACAAGGTCAGCTCTTCGGGAGAGCTGGGAAGCCGAGAACAGAACCCAGAGGAGGCTGGCCCTGGAGCTGGCGCAGGCAAACACAAGCCTGGCACGCCTGCAGCAGCAGTGGGAGGAGGCGGAGCGGCGACTGGTGCAGGCCACATCCTGCCAGGAGATTGGTACGTCCTCACTGTCCGTTGCTCTCAGGGGTCTGACTGTGCAGGTGGAGCTGTCCTTGTCCAACCTGAACCTGTGGCCTCTCCAAGCAGAAGCAGCACAAATTCTTCACACTGACCATCAACCCAGGCCAAACCACATGTTGTTGCCTGGCATGTCATGTGGGCTCACCTGTGGTTTTATATATCCAGATTTTTCAGAAGGTGTTTGATACAGTCCTGCAGCAACTGTTACCCTGCACAGACCTGATCTTGTCTGATCTCGGAAGCTAAGCAGGGTCAGGCCTGGTTAGTACTTGGATGGGAGACCGCCTGGGAATACCGGGGGCTGTAGGCTTATACCATAGTCTTTCAAGACTGAAGGCTGCCAACCATTTTATTGCATCTATCTACAACCTGGGGGTCAAAGAACATTTTGTAGCCCCCACCTTGCATGACAAAATCAAATTTAGTTAATTAAATAAATAAAAAGTTATTGGTTCCATGCTGTATCATAAAAACATCTCATTGGCACTCACAACAGTCTCATAGGTCGGTTTGGAGCTAAGCAAATCCACTTTTTGTTCCACAAGGCAGTTGTGTTTTCATTTTCTGGTTAATTGGCCATAACTTTTGATAGAATGCGGATATTCCAGTACTGTTTGTTGCATTGCATTCTGCATTAAATTACCTTTCTAATGATATATAACATGCCTGCACCCTCATAGGGTGTTGCTGGTCGCCAGGGCACTGAGGGATATGCCTTCCAAATTCAGCGAACTTGCAGTCAGGCCAGTAGGACCTGCGATTGTGGTTGGTCCACCTATTTCGTAAGTCAGTGGCTAGTTCCTTTTTTTGAGAACCTTTTCAAACCTGGAGCAGGTACTGGGATGGGTCCACAGGGGAATTTTGTGGCTCACTATATATATAATCCCCGCCAAGGCCGAGAAGGGGCAATGCTGCTTCAGAACTGCATGGGTGCCGTTCCCAAAGTATTGTTCTTCTCCTTCTCTCAGCATATCGTGCTTTGTCCGATAATGTGATATAAAATGTTCTCCCTTCCGAGTGAGTCTTGGCTGGGAGGGGTCGGTTACTCAAAGCACCATATTGGGGTGGGGCGGGGCTCAGGTGTCTCTCACAGATCCTGCCATGTGGGTCAGTCTGTTTCATTTTTCAGTGGCCTGTTCTGGCTCGTTCTGGTTCTGCCCTTACCCAGTCCTGGGAAGGCGGTTCTCCCAAGCGGGCACCAGCAGGGCTGCTCAACCTCTCACCCAGAGCCCCTTTGGAAGTCCAGGAGAACTGCCTGCCTGCCTGCCTGCCTGTCCGTCTGTCCTTCCCCTCCATTCACCAGCCAACCCCTGCTGTGTCCTGTGCACAGTGGCAGATGCAAGCAGCCATGAGACTTGCTGGCCTGGCCCCCGAGCGCACCGAGGTGTCTGTCCTGGCCTGGACACAGATTGTCTCTTGGCCTTGCTGTTCTCTGGAACACCTGTGCCTGGGGACGTCTCTGGAGTCCATGGGACATGCCCTGGGCGTGGGACAGGAAGAGCAGGCTGTGCTGAGCCGTTCTCTCACCCTTGTGTCGCCCTCTCCAGGCTGCTGCCCCAAGGGATGGCGCCTCTTCAGGTGGAAATGCTTCTGGATCTCCACAGACCAGCATTCTTGGGACAGCAGCAGCAAGCAGTGCAAAGAGCAAGAGTCTCAGCTGGCCACTCTGAAGTACTGGACTGCAGAAGAACTACACAGCGCTCTAGTCCTAAGGGGTGCTGTGCAGGTAATGAGAGCTGGCTGTCCACGGTGGGGAGGCTGAGGTGTGGCTGGGGAGGGGACGCCACAATCTTACTTTGTTGGCTACCCAAGGAACAAGTTGGGGGGAGGAGATGATGACAAGGGTTCTTTTCCAGCTGCCCCCACACTAAAAGCAAAGGGGAAGGCAACAGGAGTTGGCCCCAGGGCCGCAAGGGGTGGCTGGCGTGCTGCTGTAGACCTGGTAGAGAACCGCTGCATCTTCTTGGTCAGTCAGGATCTGTCTCCAGCCAGGCTCTCCTGCTGCAGAGGCACCACAGGGAGCCCTTTAGCAAGGAAAGAGATGCTGTGGTGCGCCTCCCCCCCCCCAAGAGCTGCTCCCATTGCAGGCAGATTTCTCCAAGCACGTCACTGATTTTCAGTGGCCTGAAGGAGCAACAGAGAATGCTATTACGCCACCCATGCACATGGCGCCTTATTAGGGGTCAGGGGGCAGGTCCCTTCCCTGGGGGGTCACAATCTAGAAACAAACCAAGAGGCACAAGAGAGGAAAAAAGGGGGGCCCTGAGGGTAGATTAGCATGGAGAGAGGTGTCTGGCAGGTGGCCTGGGAAGGACTGACTTGATATTTTAATGCCGCTTTTCTAAAAAATCAAAGCAGTCAACAATAAGAATGTTAAAATGCCCTAATACGCCTCCCCCAAGCAAAAGTGCCAGGTGCCAGGGCAGCTGCAAGAGGCCTTACCAAACAGGAGAACAGGGTCTCAGTGCAAGCCTAGGCACCACTACTCCAAAGTAAGTCCCACTGGGTTCAGGTAAGCAAGTACCGAGGTGTGGCCTCAGTTTCTTGAGGAAAACCACGCGTGAGGGCTGTGGCATCTCCTTAGGCTGCAGAGAGGCCACGAAATAAGTCCTGGTCCAAGTGCCTGGAACTGTCGATGGGCCGAAGCAGGTGCCGCTTGACTCGTTTCCGCCCCCCACGACTCGACTCAGAATGAGTCATAACAGGGAAGTTTTCCGAGTCACCTGGAGCATTTTGTGACTCAAGTCACAAGTCTTTTTGATACAAAAATTGGATGCAGGAAAAAAAGGGCTGCTGCCGGGTTTTGTAGGGTTCTCTTTAAACATTCCCCTGCTGCCCGTCCCATCTGTAAATAAGGCGGAAAGCAGGCACAGAAGTGGCAAGAGGCAGGAGGGGCACGTGCAGCAGCTGCGAGGCTGACCAGGACGACCCGATTCTTTGCAATTCTACTCAGAAGTGGTCCCATTTGCACCACTCATTCAATGAGGCTTCCTCCTCCCAAGTAACAACGCAGCTCACAGTAGCCCTGCAATTGGAAGGCATGATCTCTATAAACCTCCCCCCCCCCGCTTTTCCACCTCCTTTTCTGCTGGGCTTCTCCAGCCAATTCCAAGGCAAGAACCCCCTTGGGCTCCTCCTCCTGCCCTCCCTCATCCAAAGGGAAAAATCAGACTTCAATCAATGATCATCTGTTCCCTCAGAGATGGGCAAGAGAGCTACTCCTCCCCTCCTCCTTGGGTGCAAAAGCAAACATTAACCCTTCCCTGCCTCCTGGCTGGAACTACCCTGCTAATCACCTGAAGTGAATGATGGTCCCATAAGGTTTTTTTGCACTGCAAAAAAAGTCAGCAAGCACATCCAGACAGACTCGAATCTACATGCTTGGGACTGAGTGCCAAGTCAGTGGCCTTAGACTCGAGTCGATTCCCTAGTCACTGGCACAGCTGTTTCAAGTGGACACAAGTCAACAGAAAACTCTCCACAACTCGGACTCGAGTCACCTGACTTGCATTCCCATCCCTATGCCAAGAAGGAGAGACACTGCGAGAAGGCAGAATTTGGCGACAGGCTGAACTTGGGGAAAACAGGTGGTGGGGAAGAGAACACGAAGCTTGCTCTGTAAAGGCGGGGTGACATGGTCAATGAGGAGTGCTTGGGAGGAATGAGGAGTAAGAAAGTGTAATGTAGTAAAGTAATGTAAAGTCATGCACATTGGGGCAAAAAATCAAAACTACACATATAGGCTAATGTGTTCTGAGCTGTCTGTGACAGATCAGGAGAGAGATTTTGGGGTAGTGGTGGACAGGTCGATGAAAGTGTCGACCCAATGCACAGCGGCATTGAAGAAGGCCAATTCTATGCTTGGGATCATTAGAAAAGGTATTGAGAACAAAACGGCTAATATTATAATGCCATTGTACAAACTGACGGTAAGGCCACACCTGGAGTATTGTGTTCAGTTCTGGTTGACACATCTCAAAAAGGACATAGTGGAAATGGAAAAGGTGCAAAAGAGAGCAACCAAAATGATTACTGGGCTGGGGCACATTCCCCCTATGAGGAAAGGCTGCAGTGTTTGGGGCTCTTCAGTCTAGAAAAGAGGTGCCAGAGGGAGGACATGATTGAGACCTACAAAATTATGCAGAATATGGATAGATTGAGAGATGCTCTTTCCGCTCTAACCAGAACCAGGAGACATCTACTAAAATTGAGTGTTGGAAGAGTTAGAACAGACAAAAGAACATATTCCCTTACTCAGTGTGTAGTTAGTCTGTGGAACTCCCTGCCACAGGATGTGGTGATGGCATCTGGCCTGGACACCTTTAAAAGGGGATTGGACAAGTTTCTGGAGGAAAAATCTATTTTGGGTTACAAGCCATGATGTTTTATTTGCAATCTCAATATTTTAGAAATGGACTAAGTCAGATGCAAGGGAGGGCACCAGGATGAGGTCTCTTGTTATCAGGTGTGCTCCCTAGGGCATTTGGTGAGTCACTGTGAGATACAGGAAACTGGACTAGATGGACCTTTGGCCTGATCTAGGGGGCTCTTCTTATGTTCTTATGCAATTTATCCAACACTTTATTTTTGACTCTAGAATTATCTTGACTCAAATACATACTGGATTGGACTGAAAAAGGAAAGTGTGTCCGGAAGACATTTAAAGTGGTTTTGGGCTGATGGCTCCCATGCTGAGTAAGTTCTTCCACCCATTAAATCCGCTGCCTTGTCCTGCACTCTTTTCATAGACTGTGAGACTTGGAAGGGAACTTGGAGGTCATCTGGGCCAACCACTGCTCAGCAGAGGTAGCTGATACATCCGCCTCTGCTTGGAAAACTCCAGTGAGGTGGAGCCCCCCAGTGCACAAGGCAGCCAATGCCAAACAGTTCTTGCTGATGGCTAGGCAACTCTTTCTGATGTCTAGCCTAACTTGACTTCCCTGCAGTTTCAAGCCCTGGGTTCTAGTCCTGCCCTCAGGAGCCACAGAGAGCAAGTCCTCCCCTCCATCCTCCCCAAGTCCTTGCGGATGGCTCTCATATATCCCCTTAGCATCCTTTTGGTTAAATAAGCCACATTCTTCACACCATTCTTCCTAGGTCCCTCACCATTTTGTCTGCAGCCTCTGAACCTGCTCTAGCTTGTCCATGTCCTTCTTAAAAGGCGGTGTCCAGAACTGGGCGCAATGTTCCAAGTAAGGCGCAGAACAGAAGGGAACTGAGGCTTCGCAGTTTGGATCCTTTGTCTCTGCTGACACAGCCCAGCTATGCACTTGCACTTTCTGCAGCTGCCGCACCCTGCTGGCTCATGCTCGGCCTATGGGCCACTGCGAGACCCCCAGGGCTCTTCCACACGTGCCGCTGCCAAGCCAGGTTTCCCTCATCCTGCACTTGTGCCTCTGGGTTTTTTGGGCCAAGATGCAGAACTTTCCATTTGTCGGCACTGAAATTCATTGTGTTGTTTGGGGCCCACTGGTGGAGCCCTTCAGAATAACGTTGAATCCTGATTTGCTCTTTGGGGCGGTAACTGCCCCACAGCTTTGGGTCAGCTGCAGATTACTTCAGTCAGGTAATTTACAAAATGGATGCCCACACACGCTTCCCGGCCGAACTCTCACATCCAGTGCCTTGTGAGGTCGAAGGGCCTTCCTTCTCAGGGCCACTCAGGCTGCAGACTCTGTTCTCGCCACACTACTTGCTAACAATACCTGCTGACTGGCACCTCAGAGTGCAAAACCAGCCAGGAGTCCAGCTGTTTCCACCACAAGCGCATCTTTAATGGTCTGAAGATAGTACCGAGCGTGGGCAGAGCAGCTGGCAGTGAACAGTGTTGCCTCCCCCACCCTTTGCAGGCACACACAGAACATTCAGCTGCCACATCCCCAGTCCAGAGACCCAGGTTTCCTCCTCACCTACAGCTCTGTGTGTGTCACACACGTGGCTGCTCCAGAATCACTGATCCTGGGTGGAGTAACTGGGGAATGGGCAGCTGGGGGGAAGCATCAAAATGGTAAATCAAAACTTTAGATATAGGCTGATGGGTTCTGAGCTGTCTATGACCGATCAGGAGAGAGATCTTGGGGTGGTGGTGGACAGGTCGATGAAAGTGTCGACCCAATGTGCAGCGGCAGTGAAGAAGGCCAATTCTATGCTTGGGATCATTAGAAAAGGTATTGAGAACAAAACGGCTAGTATTATAATGCCGTTGTACAAATCTATGGTAAGGCCACACCTGGAGTATTGCGTCCAGTTCTGCTAGCCAGATCTCAGAAAGGATGATTACTGGGCTGGGGTGCCTCCCTTATGTGGAAAGGCTACAGTGTTTGGGCCTCTTCAGTCTAGAAAAGAGGCGCCTGAGGGGGGACATGATTGAGACTTACAAAATTATGCAGGGAATGGACAGAGTGGATAGGGAGATGCTCTTTACACTCTCACATAACACCAGAACCAGGGGACATCCACTAAAATTGAGTGTTGGGCGGGTTAGGACAAACAAAAGAAAATATTTCTTTACTCAGCGTGTGGTTGGTCTGTGGAACTCCTTGCCACAGGATATGGTGCTGGCGTCTAGCTTAGATGCCTTTAAAAGGGGATTGGACAAGTTTCTGGAGGAAAAATCCATTATGGGGTACAAGCCATGATGTGTATGCACAACCTCCTGATTTTAGAAATGGGTTATGTCAGAATGCCAGATGCAAGGGAGGGCACCAGGATGAGGTCTCTTGTTATCTGGTGTGCTCCCTGGGCATTTGGTGGGCCGCTGTGAGATACAGGAAGCTGGACTAGATGGGCCTATGGCCTGATCCAGTGAGGCTGTTCTTATGTTCTTATGTAAGCATGCGGGGCCTGCCTCTCCTAGGAGGCTCTCTCATTTCCTTTCCAGAGTGACGGCAACTTCTCAGAACACACGGAAGTACTGTGGGATGATGAGCCAAGGAGCCCTGGAACTGAGTTACTGTAGCGCACAGCATCGATACATCTGTGAGGCAGCAGCCGCGCCCAGCCCCCATCAGTAGGCAGTTGGACAGAGATGCCCAGGTAAGTGGTGAGGGGAGAACAGGCCAGGCTGCTCTGGAAGGTGGGGCAGGTGGTCCCTTCCTGCAGTCCAGCCCCAAGACTGACGCAGTGCTCAGCCCTTCTCCCTGCCCTTCCCGTGCAGATGGGAACCAAAAGGGGTCTCCATGCTCAGGCATTCCTGCCTCCACCACAGTCGGCCACCTGCTTTCTCACCTCTGCAGCCATCCATCCCACCCTCAGCAAGACGGGTCACTCTCCTGGCTTGCGACAGGCAGGGGTGCCTCAGCGTCTTTCTGGTGCATCACTGACCAACATTGACAGACATGCAAGTGAAGCGTTGGGTAGGGCAAAGTGCGCCCTCCAAGGCCATATCACAACCCCAGAGGAAGGCCAGCCAGGCACACCACAAAGGAACTTCTGCCCTCAGCCTCGCCCCAAAACTGCAACCGGTTTTTTCTGTACATCCGCCCTGCCCTTGAGGTGGCACCAGAGCCCTGGCGGACTTTCCACGCTTCAAAGCAGGCATTGGACATCTGCCATTGCCCAGGAATACTGACCAGGCCTCTGGGCCTATTGGCCACTTGCCTCCCTTCCCAAAGAGCCCCATGTCTTCCCCCGGGAGGACAGGTGGGCACCAATGTTATTGTGGGTGACTGTGATTACTTGATGCTGTGGCATTTGCAGCCAGGCTCTTTCCTAAGGAGCTCCAACTTAACACCTGACAGTATATCTTTCTGAGGTAAATACTCTGAACCTCCCTGATCATCATACAGCCTGTTTATTAATGTTAATTACCTTAGGTCCGCATTTGCTGCAGCTGCTGTTGTTGTATCTGTATTATATGGCAATAAAGGTCTGTTTGAGTAATTTGAGTAAGGATCTCCAACTGGTAGAGATTATTCTCTCTCTCTCTCCCCCCCCCCCTTTATCCTCACAACAACCCAGTGATACCTTTGGTGACAGGTAGAAGTTGTTTGTCCCAGTCTGTTCATTTTTGGGGGTGGTGGGAGTGCCACCATCACCCTCCCTTGGAGGTAAGGGTATGGGGTGGACAAGGTGATGGTGGGGGCTGGCGGTGAATTTGATGTGCCACAGGTGGAACCTGACCTCAGGCCGGCTCTAACTCACCACTTAATCTTTGGTCCCAGGAATTGACATCAGGCTGAGAGCCATCTGTGGTTTCCCAGATTGCCCTTCTTCTCTTTTTAAAACGATGGGGGCTGCATTTGCTGGTCTCCAGGCTTCTGGCACCTCCCTTGAACTCCAGGAGATCTGAAAGGCAACAAGCTCTGAGCTCACACAAGCTCCTCCAATGGTCTGGCCCTGGGGATTTGCATTCCCTGAAATAACGAGGAGGTCCCTAATCACCTCTCTCCCTAGCCAAGGCAGTGACTTCCCCTCCCTCCTGAATGCAGCTGTGGTTAGGGTGGGCCAGCTTCCTCCTTGAGGGAAGAGAGAGGCGCAGACTGAGACCAGAGCAGCTCTGCTTCCTCTCTACTGAGAGAGAAGGGAACATCACCTGTGACCCGAGAAGGTGGCCCCCTTGCTCCCTCCCCGCCCACCTTCTAGGCCAATGTTGGTGAACCTGCGGCACACATGCCAGAGAGGGCACTCCGAGCCGTCTCTGTGGGCACGCACGCTGAGCCAGGCAGCCTGGAGAGGGGCACTGAAGCTGCTGTCGCTCTAAAGAAAACGGAGGCTCTCTTCAAGACTCCCTATGTGGGGAGGGCGGGCTGCTTCCCTCCACCCCCTGAGCTCACTGCCCTCCTCTCCCTTCACCCCCACCTGCCCCACATTTGTTTCCCTTTTCGGTTTTGCCCGCTCTGAAGGCTTAAGGTCCCTGTTTTCCTTTCCCCAACTCTCCAGCAGGCTCAGCCAATCAGCATCCAGCAGGCTCCTGGCTTTTTCTGTTGGAATGGCTCAGGGCCCTTCACTGGCTGCAGACCAGCCAATCCTGAGCCGCCCTCCTCCTCAGCCTTTGCAGCCCGCCTTTCCCTGAGCAGCTCCCCACTCAGCGCCAGGAGAGGCTTTTCCTCCACAGCACAGGCGCAGCTGGGGGTGAGCAGCGCAGCCAGAGACAAATCCTGCGTGTCTACTCAGAAGTAAGCCCCATTACAGTGGATGAGGCTTACTCCCAGGAAAGAGTGGCTGGGATTGCAGCCTTAGAGCCCACTTCTGTGGGTGGGGCTTTAAAAAAAAAAAAAATTCCTTGTTTGAGAAAATGAGCAGTGGCAAGGTCTTGCAGCCACCCCCTCCCTGCCACTATTTCTTTACCCAGCATGTAATTAGTCTGTGGAACTCTTTGCCACAGGAAGCAGTGATGACAACTTGCCTGGATGCCTTTAAGAAGGGATTGGACACATTTCTAGAGGAAAAGTTCATTATGGGTTACAAGTAATAGTAGGTAAAAGATGTTAATGTATGAGTTGTTTTTTCTAAACTAAAACCTCAGTATTCAGGTTAAATTGCCGTGTTGGCACTTTGCCATTAAAAAGTGGGTTTTGGGTTGCGGTTTGGGCACTCGGTCTCTGAAAGGTTTGCTATCACTGTTCTAGGTGATGACACTGTCCAAACGTCAGAGGAGGAGGAGTGGAGCACCCACTAGCACCCACCTAGGGAGACTGCTGGCGGAAGCCAGGATTCTCAAGTTCTCCATGGCCAGTCTCACAGAGTACTTGGTCATCTGCTTCAGACAAGCACCACTGCTGCTTGGCCAGAGGTCTGGACTCCCAGGCTGGCATTGCTCCCCTTACTCTTCCTCTTTCCTCTTCCTCATCGTTTTGACAGGTTAAATGACTGTGCCTTAGAGCAGCTAGTCATGGAGCCCACCAGAGGACAGGTAACTCTGGATTTAATATTGTGCAGTACTCAGGACCTGGTCAGAGATGTCAATGTTACTGAGCCATTGAGGAACAGTGACCAGGCTGCAATCCGTTTCGACATGCAGGTTGGGGGAAGAATACCAGGCAAATCTCTCACAAAAACCCTTGGCTTCTGAAGGGTGAACTTCCCTCAAATGAGGAGGCTGTTTAGAAGGAGGTTGAAAGGGAAGGTAAGAAGACTCCAATCTCTCCAGAGTGCATGGAGGCTGCTTAAAACAACAGTAATAGAGGCCCAGCGGAAGTGTATACCGCAAAGAAAGAAGGGTTCTTTCTAAATCCAGGAGGGTGCCCGCATGGCTAAGCAGCCAAGTTAGAGAGGCTGTGAAGGGCAAGGAAGCTTCCTTCCGTCAATGGAAGTCTTGCCCTAATGAGAAGAATAAAAAGGAACATAAACTGTGGCAAAAGAAATGTAAGAAGGTGATACGGGAGGCCAAGCGAGACTATGAGGAATGCATGGCCGGCAACATTAAGGGGAATAATAAAAGCTTCTTCAAATATGTTAGAAGCAGGAAACCCGCCAGAGAAGCGGTTGGCCCTCTGGATGGTGAGGGAGGGAAAGGGGAGATAAAAGGAGACTTGGAGATGGCAGAGAAATTAAATGAGTTCTTTGCATCTGTCTTCACGGCAGAAGACCTCGGGCAGATACCGCTGCCCCTCCTGACCAAGGAATTATGTCAGATAGAGGTTAAAAGAGAAGATGTTTAGTCCTAATTGATAAATTAAAGATCAATAAGTCACCGGGCCCTGATGGCATCCACCCAAGAGTTATTAAGGAACTGAAGAATGAAGTTGCTGATCTCTTGACTAAAATATGCAACTTGTGCCAGAGTGGCCACAGTGCCAGAGGATTGGAGGACAGCAAATGTCACACCGATTTTTAAAAAGGGAAAGAGGGGGGACCCGGGAAACTATAGGCTGGTTAGCCTAACATCTGTACCAGGTAAGATGGTGAAATGCCTCATCAGAGATAGGATCTCAAAACACATAGACGAACAAGCCTTGCTGAGGGAGAACCAGCCTGGATTCTGTAAGGGTAAGTCTTGCCTCACAAACCTTTCAGAATTCTTTGAAAAGGTCAACAGGCATGTGGACGCGGGAGAACCCATGGACATTATATATCTGGACGTTCAGAAGTCGTTTGACACGGTCCCTCACCAAAGGCTACTGAAAAAACTCCACAGTCAGGGAATTAGAGGGCAGGTTGTCTCCTGGATTGAGACCTGGTTGAAGACCAGGAAACAGAGAGTGGATGTCAATGGGCAATTTTCACAATGGAGAGAAGTGAAAAGCGGTGTGCCCCAAGGATCTGTCCTGGGACCGGTGCTTTTCAACCTCTTCATAAATGACCTGGAGACAGGGTTGAGCAGTGAGGTGGCAAAGTTTGCAGATGACACCAAACTTTTCCGAGTGGTGAAGACCAGAAGTGATTGTGAGGAGCTCCAGAAGGATCTCTCCAGACTGGCAGAATGGGCAGCAAAATGCCAGATGCGTTTCAATGTAAGCAAGTGCAAAGTCATGCACATTGGGGCAAAAAATCAAAACTTCACATATAGGCTGATGGGTTCTGAACTGTCTGTGACAGATCAGGAGAGAGATCTTGGGGTGGTGGTGGACAAGTCGATGAAAGATTTGACCCAATGTGCGGCGGCAGTGAAGAAGGCCAATTCTACGCTTGGGATCATTAGAAAAGGTATTGAAAATAAGATGGCTAGTATTATAATGCTGTTGTACAAATCTATGGTAAGGCCACACCTGGAGTATTGTGTACAGTTCTGGTCACCACATCTCAAAAAAGACATAGTGGAGATGGAAAAGGTGCAAAAGAGAGCGACGAAGATGATTACGGGGCTGGGGCACCTTCCTTATGAGGAAAGGCTATAGCGTTTGGGTCTTTTCAGCCTAGAAAAGAGACGCCTGAGGAGGGACATGATTGAGTCATACAAAATTATGCATGGGAAGGATAAAGTGGCTAGAGAGGTGCTCTTTACACTCTCACATAACACCAGAACCAGGGGACATCCACTAAAATTGAGTGTTGGGCGGGTTAGTACAGACAAAAGAAAATATTTCTTTACTCAGCATGTGGTTGGCCTGTGGAACTCCTTGCCATAGGATGTGGTGACGGCATCTGGCCTGGATGCCATTAAAAGGGGACTGGGCAAGTTTCTGGAGGAAAAATCCATTACGGGTTACAAGCCATGATGTGTATGTGCAACCTCCTGATTTTAGAAATGGGCTATGTCAGATGCAGGGGAGGGCACCAGGATGAGGTCTCTTGTTGCCTTGTGTTCTCCCTGGGGCATTTGGTGGGCCGCTGTGAGATACAGGAAGCTGGGCTAGATGGGCCTATGGCCTGATCCAGTGGGGCTGTTCTTATATTCTTATGTTCTTATGCTCTCTCTTCCCATTCCTCACAGACACCTTCTGTCTGTCCAGCTTCCATGTGCCAATTCCCTTGTGAGTCTTACCCCACTGGGTTTCCCTGATGCCTCTCAGGTAGGATTTGGCTTTCTAGATTTGGATTTCAAGTTTGTCCTGTTCGAAGAGCATTGCCTTCTGTTGTCTTCCCTGATTCAGTTTCTGGCAAGTCTCTGATCACCCCTCTGCAAGCCACTGTCTTCCTTTGTCTCTCACTGTCTTGTCTCCAGTCCTCCTCGTGAGGTGCACTCCACTCTTGCCAGGAGTCCTACATAGTGAGGGCCACAATCCAAGATGCCAAAGTGTTTCTGGTGCTGCCCACTCTGTGGCCAAGCTGTTCACTTGCCAGTACCCTGCCTCCTCTTGCAACAAGAACAGTGAAAGCTTCAGTTGTGCCCCCAACTTCTTCCCTTCCTCCCCCAGAGCCTCTTAGGGCCCAATCCTATCCAACTCCGGGGGAGCTCCGGGGGAGCCGCAATGCAGCCCTGAAGTAAGGGAATAGATGTTCCCCTACTTTGAGGAGGCCTTTGTGACTGCCTCCCCCCCCCCCCGGATGCAGTGCACACCTCATCGGCACAGCTGCACTGGCACTGGAAAATTGAATAGGATTGGAGCCTTAGTCTCTCAAAATCCTCGTGAAGCTACTCTGGGCAGTATCCTTACAGTTGGGTGACATGTATTCAAGTGGCAGGCACTTGCCAACTTTAAACTAAGCTACGCAGAGGGGGGAGTGAAGTCCACCGCCAGGTGATGCTGAAGGTTTCAAGAATCACACCCAGCCTCTCAGCACATCTGTGGTGTCAGGCTAATAATTTCTGTTCCTCCTGGACTGGCAGGGTGCAGCAGGGCCCCTTCCCCTGCCTGGTCTGTGCTGCCTGCAGCCAGAGACCTGCTTGGGCTGTTTCCGAAGACTGTGGTTCATTTGCAGGACTTCGTTGTGACTGTATTTTAAGATTGGTTTGAACTGTCAGCCGCCTGCGCTTCAAAAGGGAAAGGCAGAGAGCCCAGCGGGCTGAAGCCTTGCAGTGCCGGGGGTGGGGTGAGCAGCACACCTGCTCCAGTCCCCGGGGCAAGGGGGAAGGTGAAAGCAGGGAGACTTCCCCTTCTGGACGCCACTGACACAGCTCACTTGGCAAGGCCTGCCTGTTCCGGAGCAGCTTCTGCTCAGAGGCCGCCTGTTGCTGTCACCACATCCCCTTTGCAGAGGGAGAAGGGGGGTCCCAGCAAGTTAGGGTGCACATTCCCTTGCTGACTGCCATGAGGCCGTGACCTGTGCTGGCCTGAGGCTGGGCCGCCCTACAGGCTCAGCAAGCAGGCACTGGAGCCTTCCCAGGCCTGTTGCCTCCACCACGGAGCCTCCGCTGAAGCCCCCCTTGCAGGCCCTTCATGCCAGGCAGTGACGGCCTGGGAACTAGCCCGTTGTCGTCTGCAGGGGGGGCTGGCCTTAGGAGCAGGCTGGGCAGTGGCGGAGTGACCAGTGCCTCACCTGGCTTACCAAGGAGCAGGTCAAACCTCCTCACAGCCACTTGGAGCAGTTCTGCACCGCTCTGAGTGGCTGCCTGCTTCTTTTGCTTTTTTTTCCCAAAGTGAAAGTGGGCCAGAAAGTAGCTGGGAGGGGGGCAGGAGGATGCAGGGGGCAATAATCATGGGGACGATGGTCCAGGCGTGCTGCCTGCAGGCTACTGCTTCTGCCCCCTTCAGGTATGCCAGTGAGCATCTGTCCCAAATGACGTGGGACTCAAAGGCTGTATCCAAGGCACTGAGTGTCTGTGCTGTGCCATGAGACCTGCTGGGTGATCCAGAAGCAGCATCTCCATGGAGGCAGCTTTGATGGAGGGCAGCAGAAGCAGTGAGTCGCTTCAAGGAGGTGGGGACATGCCTGATCTCGTCTGATCTCAGAAGCTAGGCAGGGTCAGGCCTGGTTAGTACTTGGATGGGAGACCGCCTGGGAATACAGGTGCTGTAGGCTTACACCAGGGGTTTCCAAAGTTTTTGGCAGGAGGGCCACATTGTCTCTCTGACACTGCGTCGGGGGCCAGGGGAAAAAAGAATTAATTTACATTTAAAATTTGAATAAATTTGCATAAGTTTACATACATGAATATATTAAAGATGAACTTGTATGAATGAATGAAGGTCTTGCAATAGCTCAAGGCCTATAAAAGGCCTTGCACAAAGCAAGGCTGGCCTTTCCTTTGCTCCTGCTACTGCATCACAGACATGAAACAATAAGCAGTGAAGGGAGCCCTCATCCCACATCTCATGTGATAGGTCAAAAAATCACCCTCACACTGAGAGCAGTTGTGCCGGGCCATCGTGGGCTCCAGGGCCAGGGTTTGGGCACCCCTGGATTATAGTCTTTTGAGACTGAAGGTTGCTAACCATGGGGAAGAAGGCCTTGGGAGGCAGGGATGTGTGGTGGGTGGAGAGGCAGAGCCTCCCCACTGGAGTCCTTTGAAAAGCTGCCGCCCTGAGGCGCCCAAGCATCCACAACCCATGTACGAAGGACTCCGGTGGAGAGGCTCTGCCTTCCCACTCAGCACACATCACTGGTTGGAGGAACAGACAAGGGTGGGGGGAGGGGTTGCTTATGGCTTCATGGGTGACATGCACTCCAGGGAGGAGGCAACATCTTGAATACAGCACTGGTGGGGGGTCCTCCAAAAGTGAGGGGGCGCCTGCCCTGCCTAGCCGTCATTTGCATCCCCTCCCCAGACAGTGGGCCACCTTCTCCGTCTGTGCAGTTGAAGGGCTGCTCTCTTTTCCTGCAGGGGGGAGGCGCTGCCTGGGCCGAGAACTGCACGCATGTTCAGGGCAGCCTCCAGCACACTGGGAGTGGGACTCGCTTTACTCAGGCCAAGAAAGGGTGGGCTTTTCTGCTGCAGGCCAGGTTCCAAATCGTTTTTCAAGTGTAGTCTTGATACACTCAAACAACAAACAGCACAGCTTCATTTATATGCGTCGTGAGTGAAGGAAAGGCCTTCAGCGCTGCTTCACTCAGTGAGGTGCCAACAGGAACATTGCAGGTGTTTAAAACTCCACCCCCACCACCTTCTGGGAGAGTTAGGACAAAATAAAATATTTCTTTACTCAGTGTGTGGTTGGTCTGTGGAACTCCTTGCCACAGGATGTGGTGACAGCATCTGGCCTGGATGCCTTTAAAAGGGGATTGGACAAATTTCTAGAGGAAAAATCCATCGCAGGTTACAAGCCATGACGTGTATGTGCAACCTCCTGATTTTAGAAATAGGCTATGTCAGACGCAAGGGAGGGCACCAGGATGAGGTCTCTTGTTATCTGGTGTGCTCGCTGGGGCGTTTGGTGGGCCGCTGTGAGATACAGGGAGCTGGACTAGATGGGCCTATAGCCTGATCCAGTGGGGCTGTTCTTATGTTCTGCTAAATTTGGCTCAGAGACTTGAGGTAGGACTCGAGACTTGAGGTTCAGGACTTCAATACATCTCTGCTGGCAACACCTCCTGTCCCGTCCCCCCCGTTTGTACTGCAGTCTACTCGCCTGTATTTGCATTTGGGGTTCCCCCCCACCTTTTCTTTGATTGTTGTTTGTTTGCTTTTTTTATTATTAAAGTACTGGTTGTTGAAGGTCAAATTGAACTTTGAGAAAGGCAGACTGTTCATTCCTGCACTAAATAAATGCCCTCTGGAAAAGCACTACCACCCACTGCAAATTTGGATCATCTCCATCTTTCCAAAGGGGAAAGGAGGATCCGGGAAACCAGACAGGTCAGTCTGTTGCCAAAATCCAGAAAGATCATTAAGCCAGTGGTGTAGCTAATGAATGTATAGTCCAATGCAGAGTTTAAAATGATGCCCTGGAACTGATGTCACAACGGAAGGGACATCACGCTCGGGCTTTTTAAAAAGTGCAAATTGGGGGAAAACTTGCCTCCTCCCACCCAGAAGCTCACCACGCACTTGCTCTGCTGCCTCCCCCCCCCCAGCCAGTGGCATAGCTAAGGCATCTACCTGCTATCTGGGGTCAAAGAAGATTTTGTAGCCCACCCACAACAAAATTAAATTTAATTAACTAAATAAATAAAACGTTGCCCCCTTATTGGTTAGACACTGTTCTGGGGTGAAGAGGGACAGTTATTCTCCCACTGCTAAATATAAGAGGAGCACCACTTGAAAACACCTCTTTACCCAGTTAGCAGGGGTAACTGTATTATGATACATGGAAATGAGAGCGGACACATATTAACACCTTATTGGTTCCAGGCTGTATTCATAATAACATCTCATTGGCTCTCATAAATCAGTCTCGTAAGTCAGTTTTGAGTTACAAAGAAATTTACTTTTTGTTCCTTAAGGGAGTTGTGTTTTCATTTTCTGGTTAATTGGCCATAATGTTTGATAGAATACAGATATTCTAATGTGGTTTGTTTCATTGCATTCTGCACTAAATTACCTTTCCAATGATATACAACATGATGGAATTATTCGTACATACCAAGATTTTCACAATTTTGGCCACTAGCGTCAAGTTCAGCTTGTTGCCCCCCTAAAGCTTGTTGCCCAGTGCAACAGCTACCCCCTGAACCCCCTTAGCTATGCCACTGCATTAAGTGGAAGGCCTGCAAGCATCTATGAAACAATGGGGTAATTTCTAGGAGCCAACCTGGCTTTGTGGAGAACTAGCCCTGCCAGGCCAATCGCATGGCCACCTCTGATGGAACATCTGACCCGCACAGTCATAGGAACACCGTGGACAGAGTGTGCCTGGCCCTCTGCAAAGCATCTGACAACGTCTTCCATAACATCCTTGTGGATAAGATGGCAAAATGTGGGCTCGATGTTTCCATTGTGAGGGGATTCAAACCATACTCAGCAAGTGCCACTAAATGGGTCTGCAGCAGCCTGGATTGGAGCAGACTGCTTGCAGGGCTGTCTCCGGCCTGCTGCTGTTCCACATCTTTAAATGACCTGAAAGAGGGGTGGGGGAGGGGAACATTAAATCAAATCTGCAGCTGACACCAAGCTGGGGGCTACAGCTAGCACTGTGGAAGGCTGAATTAGGACACAAAAGGATCCTGGCAGGCTCTCCCAGTGGACCCATAACCAACAAGATGGCAATTCACCAGAGACAAACATGAAGTCAGAGGCACAAGCACAGGATGGGGGGAGGGCAGAGGATCCAGCTTGGCAGCAGTGTGCGGAAAAGAGCGCTGGGTGTCTGTCCACTACCGTGGTGTATGATACAGCCATTCTGTATGCAATGGTGTGGGGCGGGGCAGACAGCCTGAGAGAGATGTAATTTTCTTACTTTTCCATAGGGATCCAGGCTGCCAGTGGGACTCCTTGGACCTCTGCCAGTGGTTTTGCTAGCATAAATCCAAGGAGAGGCAAAAGCTGTGTCAGGTCTAGAAAATGGGGAGCACTCTGGTGTGTGCTGCTGCTCGAGAACCACCGGTCCCTGCCCCAAGTTGCTGGCACCGATGGAGGGCTGGTAGCCCCACAGTACTCAACAGTGACACCCCACTTACATAAGAGGACTTATGGGGCAGATATGAAGATCCACCACCATGAGCCAGAGGTGTGATTTTCTGCTAGTAGCAGACAGCATCACTTTCTGCACTTTTCACGTGTATTAAAAAAAACAACAGCCCTGAAATCTGCAGGAAAAAACTGGGAAATCTGCAAAAGCAAATAAATAATGGGCTAGACCAGGCAGGGGGGAATACATGGGTAATGACTGTGGCTGCATCTGCTGACACTGTATCACCTATCTAATACACTTCTAAAGTGACTATAATTTATAATTATACTTTATAAAAATACACCCTTGGAATAAAAATACACAATACAGGTCATCCCTCCTTACGCTCTGCAATTCCGTTCCAGAACCCCTAGTGGGTAAAAAAAATCTGTGGGTAAAAAAAGTTGAAAAATAGATTTAAAGACCCACTTCAGGTTTCTTACCCCTCCATTACTCTTAACAGAATAAGGTCTTGCCTCAACATCCGTAGGGATTTGATTCTGGGACTCCCTACTGATACATAAAATGTGTTAAATAGAAGCAGTTTAAAAAAATTAAGAAGTGTGTCCCTTTACAATTGTGGTTTAAAAACAGCTTGTCATACTGTTGTAGAGGCAGTCAGCATTGAGAAATGCAATGGACCCCCTGCCTTTGCCTGGTTCAGCTGAAGAATGGAATGGAATGGAAGACGGAGCGCTTGCGCGACTGTCTCTCTACAACAGTAAGAGAAGCAGTTTTCTAAAGGGATGCATTTTCCCCTTCTCCAGGGATCAGCACATTCCTTCTCATTTGCAGGGGCCATTCATGTTGAGTCAAATCCGTGTATAGAAAGCTGTGCAGAACAAGGCTGGGCCTGGGCCACTTTCTGCCCTTGTCCTCCTTGAAGGAAAAACAAAATCTGCGAAAAATAAAACAAAGAAAATGTTTTAAGAACACTTCCCTGCCCAACACTGGGCTGCTCTTGAGCCACAGCTGACCTTGAGCCAGCAGAGTGATGCAAGAAAAGGAAATGCAACCCCTGGGCCCCATTAAGAATGGGGCAGAGTCCAGACAAAAAATAATAGCAGTTTCGGGGGGGGGAGCCACCGATGAGGTTCTGGAAACCATGTCCTAGGAGAACGTGGTTCAGAAAGCTCAGTGTGTTTAGCCTGGAGAGCCGGGCGCTAAGGGGGGGGCACAAGAGCCGGCTGCAGGAGGGCAGGACTTGTTTTCCGAAGGCAGAACTGGAAATGAAGGGCTGAATTGACACAATTTCACCCAAGGATTTACGCAAGACGCCAGTTGCCCTGGTTGCACTGGAAGAGCCTGCCTCCTGCAGTGGAGGGCTCTCCTCCCTGGAGCCTTCCGAGCAGAAGCTGGCCAGCCACCAGTCAGCAGTGCTGCAGCAGCCGCCTGCTCTGAGCAAGGGTTGGACTGCCTGATCTCCAAGGGTTCACCCAAGACTCGCTTTCCAAGCCCTGCTGCAGCTCCAACATATCCACCTGGCAGGAGCCTCTCTGCTTGCTGGCAGCAGTCACCAAGCGCTGGCCCAGCCTACTTCCTGCGTGTGAGGCACAAGGCTCTTTGCACACCATCCTGCTCTCCCTGGACGGCAGGGGCACACGGAGCTGATCAGCGGAACTCCATAAGCATCACCCACACCAGGCACTGTCACCATTCTCAACGAGTGCTTCGCGTCTGGGCAAGAGGAAAGGGCAGGAAAGGCATTGGTGGGGGCACCACCTGCACTCCTCCACCCCCTGGTCCTGAAATGAGGCAACTCTGGAGACTTCCTGGAGGGCAAATGAAGCCCACACAGTCTGCCTGGGGAAGGAACCAGAGACAAAAGCAGCAGCCACCACCTGGAATGGCTGCTGTCCTGAGCAAGTCTCTCTCTCAGTCAGACTTTGGGCCACGCACTGCAACCAACTGCCTGGCCAGATCAAAGTGAGCTGATCCTGGGATCGCCTCCTCCCCAATTTTGTTCTTCACTGCACTGCTGCCCAGTGGGATTCACTGCCACAAGGTCACAGTCACAGGTTTAGCCCATTACTCAGGGAAGCTTTTAAAACTGACAGGCCAGCTCAGGATCTCCCACAGGTTATGAGGCAGCCCTTGCCCACACAGGAAGGGGCACTCTGCTGGTGTTCCGAAGGTGCCTGCTGGCTCCTCTGAGGAAGGGAACGCCCGGCCTCAAGATGGGCCTAAGGGCAATTCAGCCAGGCAGCTCCGATTCTGTGCCCCTGGCCGTGCTAGAGATGGCATGAGGGTGTTCCTTGCCGCACGGCAGTGTCTGCCTCGGGTGTGCAGCAGGTCCCAGATCCATTCCTGACACCTCCAGCCAAGGGCGCTGCTGGGCTCCTGCCTGACTTGAGGTGCAGCCCCTGGTGGGGGGGGGGGGAGATTCCACAACAGGCTGAGGTCATTGAGCAGTTGTCAGGTTTTATTTCTCTTACACTTAAAAAAAGCTGTATATGGAGACAGGCTTGTCATGACGTGAAATGCACCTGCATTCCTTCCCCAGTGCATTCACTACAGGAGGGCCAAGGGAGGCAGGGGCAGGGTGCTGCACCTTCCTGAAGGTACAGCCAGCAGTGACTCCAGGGGGAGAGAAGAGGCTGGGCACCACGCTTCCGGCCTCCCACCTCACCCCACCAGGCTGCCCCTACAGCAAATCTCTCGGGGGCTCAGTGCTCCGATTCAGCCCCAGGCATGCTCGTGGAGTGCATCCTGCCCTCTTTTTGCTCCCTGGACAACCTCAGCAGCTGATGGGGCTGGGAGGCCTTTGCTGCCTGGTCCCAGGAGAATGCAAAGCCCCATCCTGCACGCTGGCTGACATCTGCGCTGGGGGGGGGGGCTCACCCTGCCTGGACAACTGCCCTGAGGCCAAGAGGCTGGGGGGAGCGAGGCACTGAACCGAGTAGGCAGAGCCTGAAAACTTAGAGAGTGAACAATAGGGGCCCTGGCTATTGGGGGGACAGCCCCATTATTGCACTTCTGCCCGGTAGCGGGGAAAGGGTGCTGCCATTCCCCTACTTCTCAACAGCGCCTGCCTGCCCTGGCTAGAATCCCGCTGTGACGCAGCCGCTAGTGCAGCAAGGCCACAGGCCAGCCACTGACACCCCTGCCGCAGGAGCGCTGGGCAGGGGCCCACCTGGGGTCCACTCCACGGCCCCGCCCTCGGTCGGTCTGGCCAGCTTCAGGACTGCGCTTCCGGCAACTTGAGACTGGGCTCGGCCAGCACCGCACCCGGGAGCCTGGGGTGCCGCTGGTGCCTGTCGGGGCACAGCAGGCCCCTGGCCTCCCCGCTGAGGCTCTGGTAGCGAGGGGTGCTGGTGGCCGGGGGCCGGTGGCAGACAGAGGCCAGGCCGAAGCTGAAGGGGCCCAGGCAGCAGGCAGGGCAGGACAGCACCTCCTCCTGCTCCAGCACGCTGCTGCTGCCTCCGCTGCTGCCGCCACTATAGCCGGGGGCGCTCAGGGCCAGAGTGGCCCCCGAATGCTCCGGCTGCAGCCTGTCCACCATGGGGGGCACACTCAGCTCCGACAAGCCCCCGCCCCAGCCAGGGGGCTCACTGTTGTTGTTCAGGAGGAGTCCGTTTGGGGCCCATGGCTGAACACCGGAGACTGCCGTGCTGATGAAGCTGCCATTGGCCAGGGGTGGGGCAGGTACCACCGGCTCTGGGTCGGGGCTGCAGTCCATGAGCTCGCTGGCAGGGGAGCTGGGGGGGCTGAGGCGGCCGCAGCCTAAGGCCAAGAGGCAGTCACTGCGGGGCGGGGGTCGTCCTTGGCGAGGCAGCTCTGGGGAGGCAGGCAGCGAGTGGCACCTGCGCAGGGAGGCAAGGGGCTCAGAAAAGTTGCACTGTGCCTCCACCGCAGGCTCCGGCGTGATGGGTGTGCCTGGGGGGAAGGGTGAGGGAGGCGGGAGTTCAAAGGTCAATGAGATCAAAGACTTGCTGGGTGTGTCGAAGAGCTTGATCCTGCCCCCTCTCAGGTCCTGGCGCTGTGAAAAGGGGTTCACCCTCTGTGGCGTGTCCTGGGCACTGGCCGCTCTGGGCGGGAACATGTCCGACTGGCTGCGGGAGAGGCGCTGGTCCGGGGGCAGGAGCTGCTGGTCTGGGTGGCTTGGCAGGGTCACTGTGGGGCCCGCGGGGTCCTTTGCCGCTTTACCTGGCCGCAAAGAGAGGGAGAAGAGTCAGCAAAGAGCCCTGCTTGGTCCTGATCACGGGCCAAAACTGAACACCAAGACGAGGAGGAGACTGTAATCCGGACTCCTTTCCCACAGCTGGACTGCCCGGTGCAGCTTGCTGGGACACAGCCTGAAAGCTCCTGAGGGAGGGGCCTTCCCCCCCCCCAGTGAAGACTGTCCTGCGCCCACCAGCTTCGTGGCTGCAATGCTGAAGAGGCAGGCCAGGCCCCTCCAGAGTCTCCCTACTCAGGCAGGACTGTCCGTACTCTGTGTCTGTGTTTTGTGAAGATTCTGCACGTTTCCCCCACTATCAGCAGGCCAAGGTGTGTTGCCGGCAAAAGCCAAAAGACCAAGAGTACAACACGGAAATACCTGCTGAGTAGCCAAGACCGCCGGCCACCCCGCACCCAAGGACAGCAAGGAGAGACGCCTGAGGGGGGACATGATTGAGACATACAAAATCATGCAGGGGATGGACAGAGTGGATAGAGAGACGCTCTTTTCCCATTCACACAACACCAGGACCAGGGGACAGCCACGAAAGTTGAGCGTTGGGAGAATTAGAAGAAAATATTTCGTTACCCAATGTATAATGGGTCTGTGGAACTCCTTGCCACAGGACGTAGTGATGGCATCTCGCCTGGATGCCTTTAAGAGGGGATTAAACAAATTTCTGGAGGAAAATTTCATCACAGGTTACAAGTCATGGTAGGTCTGTGCAAGCTCCTGGTTTAAGAGGTAAGCTGCCTCCGATTACCAGATGCAGGGGAGGGCACCAGGATGCAGGGTGTGCCTGTTGTCTTGTGTGTTCCCTGAAGCATTTGGTGGGCCATTGTACGATACAGGAAGCTGGACTGGATGGGCCCTTGGCCTGATTCAGCAGGGCGCTCCCCATGTTCCTACCAAAGAAAAAGCAATACCCTCCCCCCAAGTGGCACCTACCACTGTGTCCAGGGTCCACTGAGCTCTTGGAGGGGCTGGCTCCAGTCCTCCCCTCACCCTGCAGGGCAGCTCCCTTTGCGTGGTCTCCGGGGGCCCTGAGCTGCTGCTCCAGGATGGCCTCCAGGCGCTGGGTGGCCTCCAGGAAGGAGGGCCTTGATGTGGGTGCCATCTAGAGGGGAGAAGAGAGCATGCATGTGCTGACTGGCAGCAAGTTTGGGGAGGGGAGGGGGTTGGTGAAGACCCCGCAGCAGAAGGTCACGGCTTCCCCCAGAAGGAAGCTCTGACTGGATCCCTGCCTTTCCTAAATGCTTCCTTGCCAGCTGACCAGACCATGTTGTGGGGAGGTGACTTGGTGGATTTGGGGACAAAGGCTCTCTGCCTTGCTCAGAGATCCAAAGATCCACCCCGGAGCCGCAGAGAGGGTCGCCAGGGATGCCATTCCCAGCCTTGTGTGCTGCATCAGCTCAGTGGGGAGAGGGGCTTCCCCAGCTTGGGACAGTACAACAGGGTTTCTTGCACCAACTGCACTGAACTGCGCCCCTCAGGGTGGCTTCCTGCTCTGTTCAGCAGACTCCCCAGGGCCTGACCTCAAGACCTCCCTGCACAAAGCAGGCAGCCAGCAGGAACAGCCGTGTGCAGCACCCCAGGCGGGCCCAGCCCCTCAGGCTCTGTGCAATTCAGACGGCGTGGCAGTGGCAGAGGTGCAGCCTGGGAGCACCTCTGCAAGCGAGCACAGTCTTCTACTGCAGTGGCGCAGCCAAGGGGGGTGGGGGTATGTTGTCCCGGGCACCAGGCCTCGAAGGGGTGTCTCAGAGGCCTCCAGAAGGCACTTCTGGGGTTAAATGTTTGTGCCCTCAGCTATGCCACTGCTCAGCCTCCTTATAGAATCAACAGGTCTGACTCCGGGGAAATGCGAGGTGCTGGCGGTGGCCATGCCTGGGCTGCTCTACTCCTGGGGAGCCTGCGCCGACAAAGCCACACCCACCACCAGTCTGGCTCACACACCTGCCTCCTGAGGCAGCAGCAGTGGTGTGTCTGACGTGGTTCCTGGCGGCTCAAAGGCAGCACTTGGGTGCCACATCACAGCCCTCCTGGAGTCCCTGACGAGCTGCCAAGGTCTGGTGGCTCAGTCCCAGCTCTCCTGCCCAGTCCCACCACCCAGGTCTCCCAGCACTGGTTTCTGTCAGGTCACCTGCCTGCAGGGCACCCTGCGAGAGAAGGCAGGGCAGGTCCTGCTCTGAGGGCCTCTGCCTGCCTCTACCCTTCTTCTAATGTGTCGCTTCTTCTGTTTCTAGAGGGTGAGCTCAGAGGGCACCCAGGTGCAAAGCACCATTTTCTTCTGTCACTGTCAGCTTCTGGCAAGCCAGCCTTACAGGGCCTTTGCATCACACCCACAGAGATACGGGCAGGGGGCTGGGAGGGGACTTACGCTGCAGCAGTCGAAGGCCAGCTGGAGGAAGGCCATGGGGCAGTCGGCTCCCACCAGGTTGCAGAATGCGGCCACGTCAAGTCCAAAGTCCTGCCAAGGAGGAAGAGGAGAGAGCGGTGAGGTGTCTGCTGAGGAAAGTGGAGCCCAGCCCTTGCAGGAGCCCCCGTCCCGGGCTAGGAACACAACCTCTGACTGACTCGCGTGGAACACGAGCTTTGCCTTGCGCGGCAAGTCCGCCTGCTCACCCAGTCAACTGCTCTGCGAACCTGCAATTTCCATCATGAAATCAAATGCACCAAACGGGGGGGGACGGGGGACCAAAACCAGCCCCAAATAAGGGAAGCATTTCAGTACTCTGAGTTCACACCTGATCCCAAGGTGTGAAGGGAGAGGAAGGCACACGCCCGAGGGCGGCAGCAGCAACTGCAGCCACGTGACCCTCGGCCCACAGGTTCCTTCTTCAGGCCCAAGTGGGGCTAGTCTCAAGGCGGACAGACAGCAGGGCCGGCCTTGTCTCTTGGAGATGAGCGCAATGCCTGGCGTGGCCACAGGGTGGCGGGCACACCCCTTTTCAGCACTGGCCTTCTACTCCAAGACCCAAGCCAGTGGTTCACAAACTCTCAGGGAGTTTGCAGAGGGGCAGGCAGCGAAGCAACCCCCAGGACCGCGCTAAGGGGGCTGCAGGGACTGGGAGGCACTCACCAGTTCCTGCAGCAGCGTCCTGGGAGCCCTGCGCGACTGTCTGCAGCTCTCCTGCCTGCAACAGGCAGCGATTGTGCTCCGCCTCCGCAAAACAGGAAATGGAGTGTGATAGCTGCGCTTTCACTTTTAGAAGGCTGGGGAGCCCTGCAGAGGGTCGCACAGGGTTCCCCGCACCCCCAGGAGGCTGCTGCAGGGACTGGTAAGGACATCCCAGTCCCTGCAGCCCCCTTAGTGACCTGATCCTGGGGACTGCGTGCTGCCTCTCCCTGCCCCCACCCCTTAAGGGGGCAGAGGCCAGTTTGAAAAGCCCTGCCCTGACCCCTTCCCAACACACACAGAACAGGGGAGAGGAGCCACTGCCCAGATCAGCACCGCCTCTCTGTGCCCAAGGCCCACCTTTGGTTCACCTGGCAGTCTCCTTGTTAAGTGCTGGAGCAATGTGCCCGCCACGCCTGCTGGGTGAGTAACATCCCCAGAGGGACATGCTGGCCCTGCTACTCAGGAGCTGTTTCCAAATGTCTCTGCCCCCAAGACAAAGTTATCCACTCATGCGCCAGCCACCTCTGCCGCTCCCTTGATGCAAAGACATCTGCTTTTCAAATCCAGGAAGAGCAGCAGAGGCAGATGCACCCAGTGGCCTCACCCGAGGGCCTCACGGCTGACCCAGCCCTGCTGTGTAACATTGTCCTTTGATCTGCAGTCCGAGAAGACCAGGGCTGGCTGCTTCCTGAAAGCAACAGTGGAAGAGAGATCTGAGGCTTCTTTGCCTTGGGAGCCCAGACGTAGGCCGCTGAGCCCTGGACTCCACCTCAAGGCAGGCTGTGCAGCACGTTCGCTCTCTGTCCTCTGGAGCAGGACCAACACTTTCACTCGTGCTCTTTGCTCAGACCTGTCTGGTGCTCAGCATGCACCCCTAACTCATTTCTCTGCTCCAAGGTCAACTGTCCTCACCCACTCTTGGTCAAGGGGAAAGTGCAAGCCAGAACCACAAAAAGGGCGGGGGGGGGCCTTTCTGCAGCAGCCCAGGTCACGGTCAAGCCAGGTGTGACGAGACACACAGAAAACCTGCCTAGGCTCTGCAGCTGCTTCACGTACCTCCAGCACTTGGGGGCAGGCCAGGCGATGAGTCTGGCTCCCTTCCTCCTGCTCCCTGGCTTAGAAAAGGAAGAGGGGGAGAGCCCCCCGTCTCCTCCACGCTTCCTCTTCCTTTTCAATTCAAGGAGCAGTGGAGATGGTGCCCCCAACCACTCTACTGCCCGGTTGGCTTTGGCATCATATCCTCAAGGTCCAAAACTGGCACTGGCCAGCCACTGATTTTAACAGCAGCTGCACACTGAGAAAGGAGCAGGATTGGGGGGGGGCAGCCACACTGACACCACTTACAGGAATGAGGAGTGTTTTAACCCTCTCCTCCCAGCAAGGTGGGCCATAGCAGAGCCCTCCCCTCCTGCCCCTCAGCTGCACACTCACCCCCATCTACCAGGAAGGCCTCCAACGGCCTTGATATCTCTGCAGATTTGAGAGGAGGGGGCTCAAGAGCCCCAGGCCGGCAGGAAGTGGCCGAGGGGTGGCACTGGGCTCTGCCAGGGTTACTTGCCTGCTCCCCAGGAGGGCTAGAAGTGAAAAAGGCCAGGCTAGACTTTGGCTGACTTTTCATGTTCTGCTCCTCCCCCCAGCCCCACAGGACCCAGAGAGCTTCACAGCAGCGGGCAGTGCTGACCCCTCCCAGTGCATCAGGCAGGCCTGCCCTGCCACCTGGCACTGGGAGAGTTCCAGGTTCCAGGCCAGGCCAGTTGTGCCAGAATGCCAGAGTTCCACACCCTTTCTGCCTCAATGGCACCCTTCAGGCCAGCCTATAATTATTAGGACTCAGTTCAGCTGCTGCAGCAGCAATGAGGCCAAGGCCCGACCTACGCTGCTCCTCGGCCAGCTGGGTGACTCAGCGGCTGATGCAACAGCCCCTCAAGGGCTCCTGGCACAGGGCAAAGCACGAGCGCCTCTCGGAACCAGCACCTGAAGATATCTGGCTGCCCAGCTGTGTCCCCCTGGGAGGCAGGAAGGGCAGGGATGAACAACGGAGAAAAGAGAAAGGACTGCAACTTCTGAACCAACTGTGGGCTCTGAGCAGTCTCCCTGGGCAGCCCCAGGCAAAGCACGCCACAGAAATCTAGCCTGGAGACAGCAGTAACTAGGCAAGTCTCACTGATCCAGGGCAGGGTGCAGTTGGCGTACAAGGCGACATACATGAACACACATGAAGGCACGTGCAGGCTGCCCTCCTCTTACCAGGGCTCTGGAGTGTGTGAAAGGCAGATGTGGCTTTTCCCTATCCAGTTCCAGGGCTGAGTGAGCAAGTTCAGCTTGGCCCAGCCTTGAAGCCCTTTTCCGTTCAACACCGCTGTCCCACAGGCCCCTACACAGGATCCCCGCATACAGGTGCCTTTCCCCACGTGCAGGCTGCACGTGTTTCACCAGTGACACAGAGGGACGGGGACAGCAACCATCTCAGCACTTGGCACCTATGAGGCAGCAGGCCCACAGGATCGAAGGACTTACTTCTGTACGGGGCAGGTAGTCGGGGTCTGCTGGCACACGGGCTATGGTCTCGCAGAGGATGATGCCATATGCAAAGATGTCAGCCTGGAGGAACAGAAGGAAGGAGGCAGTGAGACAGGCCCACCCATCCCACCAGAGGGCCCGGGGCGGGGGAATGACAGCAGCGTGGAGGCCCTCTCCCAGCAGAAAGGGCTGTGGAAAACCAAAGGGAGACAGGGTTAGGACACAAGTGCTACCGCCACCCTTCTCCATCCTCTTGACCTGGGACACGCAGCCCTGTTACCTTCTCGTTGTACACCTCCCCTCGAAGAACCTCTGGCGCCATCCAGTATGGAGAGCCCACCACGGCCAGGGGCTCCTTGTCGCCTCCATCACTGGGGACAGCATCAAGAAGAAGAAATGTCCGTGTATAACAGCAGGCCACCCCCACCCCACCCCGTGCTGGGGCTGCCACCACTGGCTCCCAGGACTCACCTGTAGGTAGGGATCTTCTCAGCAAGGCCAAAGTCACCCACAACAGCCGTGTAGCCGTTATCTTCACATCTCACAAGGCAGTTCTGGGAGGGAAGGAGGGGTACAGCACATCATCAGCTTCCCCCCCCCCCAGCTGCAGGTGCCAGCTCAGGGAGATGCTGCTCCCCAGCTAGGTCTCCAAGACACAGGGCAGGAGGCGGACCGGCTGCTGGGGCCCCTACCTTGGAGGTGAGGTCACGGTGGAAGAGACCCTTGCTGTGGAGGTAGCGCAGGCCGCGGGCGATGTCCAGGGCCAGCTTGACGCGGACGGACCAGGGCAGAGGGGTGGGGCTGTCCAGCAGCTGCTCCAGGTTCCCACCGTTGATGTACTGGAGGGAGAGCCCAAACAGCAACAGGGAAGGCAGAGTGGGCTAAGTCTGTGCCGTCCTCCCCCCAGCCCCACCCCCTGCAACACTGCTGCCCCCTCCGCCAGACCACACCCTCAAGTGCAGACCCTCGACTCACCTCCGTCAAGGCGTGGAGCTGGCCCTGATGCACACAGACACCCATGAACCTGGAAAGGGCGGACAGACAAGCAGACCAGGACTTGAGACTCTCCCTCCACCAAGCCCTATGGCCCTGCTGTCCGTCTCCCAAGTGTGGGCCCTGCTGAGCTGCTTGCCTTGGGCCCCAGAGACCTCGCCTCCATGCCCCCCTGAACCCAAACTTCATCCTTAAGCATGGCCTACACAAGCTAACCCGTGAGGGTATCGCACAGAATTCAGTGAGGGCGCACTGACAAAGAAGCGTGCCCCAAACGTGCGCTGCAGAAGGGAGCTCCCCCAGGTGCCCCCTTCTTCCTGCTGCCCTTTCGCAGGCCTGGGCTGCAACCACACAGAGTTCTCCTGATGCCACTGCAAGGCAGAGCCTCATCTTTGGCACTGCCGCTTCCTTGCAGGACTGGCAGCCACCTGGAAAAGACGGGGAAGACCAGGCAGGCCCAGCAGGACTGGCGGCCTCCGTTTCCGGCTGCGACCCGCTTCTCAAGAGTGACTGCAAAACGGCTCCCACAGAAAGCAGCATTCTGCGAGCGCACTCCACAGCCGGTCCCACAAGGAGGGCCACCGTTACTTCCACCCTTCAGACAAAGGGGGGGGAGGACCCACAGCACGGGAGCAGGAAGAGAGAAAGAGCCGGGGCTGCTGCATCCACGCCTGGCCCCTCCAGCTTCTCTTCTCCCGGCAGGCTGCCTGCTGGCTGTCCTGGTCACTTCTCCTGTCACACTGAAGACCGTGTCAGCCACTGCCAGGCCGCAGAAGCGACACTGGTCTTTCCTGGAGCACTCCCAGTCCCCAGCAGGAGGAGACACCCTCCTAGGAAGTCTTGAAAAGAAGAAGCCAGAACCCCCCCATGACCCCTTGAGCAGAGCCTGCCCCGGATGCCTGGGGCTCTGGGGCTGGGCAAGACAGCAGGGGTGGCAGAGAGAGTAGGAAAGGACCCTCTGACCAGACTGAGCAAAGAGCTGGGTCAGACCCTCCAGAAGGGAGGGAGGCACCCGAAAGGGCCTGGAAAGGAGCCTCCACCCCCGGCCAGGAGGAAGACACGGAGGCGACACAAGTGGCTCCTCAGCCCCACGCTGCGGGGGCAGGGCTGCCAAGGACCGCCAAGCAGACCAGCCTGGCCTGCCTCTCCTTTTGGGGCACGGCTCACACTCATGAACGGGGCCTCAAGGCCCCCATCCCACCCCACCCAAAGCCTCACCGGAGAATGTTGGGGTGCGAGAGGCGGTTCATGAGCTGCACTTCACGCAGCATGTTGCCACGGTTACTCATCAGCTTGTTCATCTTCAGCACCATGATCTGGCCTGACTGGCGGTGCCGCACCTGCCGGGAAAGGGGCACAGTTACGGTGGGGGGAGGCAGCCCGCAGACACCCACTCAAGAGACATCATGGCTGCCAAATCCCAGGCAGAGCAGGACTCCCACGCAAGGCAGCCTCTACCTCCCCCCACAGTCCGGCACCGATGCAACAGCCAGGCCTCTCCCTGTGACCCACTGGCACAGGAGCCCCGGCCTGAAGAGCAGAGGCTGCCCCACACTGCTCTGGCCACTGCCCACAAGTGTAATAAGTGCTGCACAGGCATCGTAAATGGGGAGGAAGAAATGGGGGGGGGCTGTGAATTAATCATGATCAGTGGGGATACCAGGAACAGGGCCATATGGGGTCAAGTGGAATCTCCAGAGGACATCTATACAGATACAGCTGACATCCCAACCCTGCAGGACTCCCAGTCAAGCTGGCACAGAAGCTTCAGGTGAGCACAACCCTGCACTACACACGCTTCTGCATACAGCCCACCACCTCCAAAGCAACCCAAGAGCCAAGTCCTGCACAAGACTGTCCCCTCACTCCCCACAGCCTTTGAGGAGGTCCCCAACCCTTGCCCCCTCTGGTGCTTTGCAGAGCGGATGTGCCAACCTTGCCTGGCAAGTCCCCAAATCCTGAGGTGCCTCCCCTCTGCTTTCCAAGCCCACTGGACATGGCAGCACTTCCTGTGGCACCAGCATGGAGGACACTTGCATTTCGAGGTGCTGGGCGACCCTGAACACCATGACAAGCGGCATCCAAGGAAGATTCTGAGCAGCCTGCTTCTGCCCAATGCCTGCGGGTGGAGGCCGGCAACTCCTCCTGCTCCAGTCAGGCTCCTCACCTTGGAGAAGGGGGAGGCCCCCACAGGAAAATGGGCAAGAGCGCTGGAAAAGGTCAGACAATGTCACCTCCTGCCTGTTGCTAGCATAAGCAGGGACTCCTCAGAAGCCGCTCTCCTGCCTGGCCTGAATCCAGAAAGGTTCCCTCCACCCTTGGCAAGACCTGTCCTTCTCAGTAAATGCGCAGAGGATCAGGCTGCACAAGGCACAAGCCAGCCAAGAGAAGGGTAAAAGATCCAAAGCGGGAACAGCCGAAACAGGAAGATGGAGCCCCCCTGAGGACGCCCCCTGGAGCCCTGCCCCCACATGCAGTCTCTGGGCCTGTGGAGCCTCATTCCAGGCCTCTCCCCAATTGCCACCACCTGCCTTCGGAAAGAGAGCAGTGGGGCTCCCATCAGGTCAGCAAACCACAACTGATACCCCAGAAGCCAAAGGCCAGGCCAGGGATGGCTGGCGCAGGTCTCGGGCACACAGAGGCCGTTTCCAAAGACCTCAACCATTTTCTACGCCGCTGCAGACACACCCTGAGACTACAGGTCCAAATGTATATCTTAATTGCTTTATTATTGTTCCTGATGAAATTGCTTCGCTGTGCACAAAAACCAGAGAACGCACCGAGGCCCAGCCTGACGGGTCAAACTCCACCAGTAGATACACCAAAGGCCAAAAGGGGAAGTCGATGGAAGAGTCGGGTAAAGAGGCATGACCTCGTTCGGCGATATCACAACGAAGAGCAAAATGCCATTACAGGACCCATCCCTGCCCAGAGAGAAACACACAACCAGCTGAGTCCCACTTTGAGATGCACCTTTCCAAGACATCACCATCCATTTCCCCTCAAAGCTCTTCCTGATCACCAGACCTGGCAGTACCCACCCAGTCATCTGCTGAGGGCACAATGGAAATCTCCCAGCAACCTGTTCTACATAATGCCAGGCTCCCACTTCAGCATTCGCTGCGATAATTCCAGAAAACCATGTGAGATGCCACAGACAACATACAACCTGCCATGGACTCCACTGCCTACAGAACCATCAAGTCAGGGGAAGAGGTGCTTGATTGGACACAGACCAAAGGAGGATATGGTCTGTCATAGCATGATAGCGTGCCAACGCAGGTGAAAGGGGAACAGTTGTCAAAGCTGGGCCAAAGTCTCCAGCCACAGCTGCCACTTTTCTGAGGTGTGCCCCCTTTCCAGATGTTCCCCAAGTTCCAGCCCTCACCTGGAAGGAGCAGGCCTAACCTTCACCGCAGGAGGGACAGAACATCCCCGCCTCATCCCAATTTAACCAGCCTGCCACTAACTCTGGACAAGGACTTGGAACAGCCACTGCCTCCCCAACCCAAAGCAAGAGAGTGCCAGAGTCGAGCATCAGCAATATGCTGGGGATACAGGGATCGCCACATCGCCCAGTGACTCTCCTTTTGACATCAACAAGGGAGGGGACCAAACAGACCCCTGCAAGAGCTTGCAGGCCCAAGGGTCAAGAGGGGTGCCCTACACCACCTCCTGGCCTTTACCCTGCCAGGAAGGAACAGGTCCTGCTGACCCGCCCAGCCCCATTCCAGAGGGGTGCCACAATCCATGGCATCACAGAGACAACCAGGTGGTTGGCACTGCCCACGTCACTCCTGGCACAGTTCATCCACAATTGCAACCAAGGGCGTTTCTGCCTCACCCCCTGGCCTGAGTCAGACGGAAGGGAGTCCGGATCGCCAGCATCAGCCAGGAAGTCACAAAACATGTGAGCGTCTTGACGGTGGCCGGCTAAGCTGTTCTTGCTGAACAGGGTGGACAGGTAGGCCTTCACAAAGAGACACTGTTCCAGTGGCACCCTTGGGCAGAACAGGAGCCGGCCTGGAGGTGTGAGGCGCTCTCTCCAGCCACGTGCCCAGGCCTGAGCTGGCAGCTTGCGTAGACTGGAATGGGTGAGGCTGGGGGCGCACATGGCTGGCCTCAGGTCCCGCCAGGAGTCTCACCCCATTCACAAACTGGAAAATCTGAAAAGAATCCAAAGCATCAGGACTAGCCACTGTACCGCCTCGGACGGCTGCCTCATTACTGAGTTTTCACTTGGGCTGTACACTGTGGTGTTCCCTATTTGTCTACCACTGATGCTTTCAGGGATTTTGAGCTGCTTTCTGCTTTTACTTCCATATTGTCGTTATGGTGTGTACAATGTCTTCTTACATATGCTTCCACGCGAGTGGTCTTGGGGCACCCACAGCAGTGGGGGAAAGGCAGGGTAAAAATGTCCTTGATAAAATACAGTACATGAAATCATTTCACACTTGTTGACCCTGAACCAGAGCTCCTGTTTTGGTTTGGAGTCAACCTTCTGGAGTGCCAGTCCAAAGCCATAATCCCTGTGATCTTCCCACTCTGACCCCTGCACATCAAGTGCAAGGCTGACCGGGTGCACGTGTGACCTTTGCCCTTCCTGGCTTATGTGAGCAGGCAGAGCAGGCCTGGCCTGACGAGCAATCAAGACAGCCTTCTTCTTTGGGGGAAGGCTCCACGTCCACCTGAATTAAAGTGTTTCAGCTTCTCTTGAAGACCCCACCCCAAATCTCACTGCATTGCACAACCACCAGCCAGTCTCTCATCTCTCACTTTTGGGCACCCATTATCTGGATGCATTTCAGTTCAAAGGGCACAATGGATCTGGGCTGGGCTGCAAACCACTTCAGGGGCTCTCATGGACATCCCATGCCAAGAACTGGGCAGGAGAAACATGACCCTGTTCACTCCACCAGCTCTCCAAGTGACTTTCAATACCATCGCCCAGGACACCCATCTTTATGGAGCATGTTGCAGGGGCAGACTTTGCAGGTGCCAGTCTTTCACACAAGGCAGATTCTAGAAGACCTGTGCTCAGGGGAGCAGTGTTTCAATACCTTGGCCATTATGTCACCGAGGGTCCCATCTTGACCCCCACCTACACAACACTGCTGGGGGAGCACATTCAGGTGAGGGGCTGGCACCAAGAGGACACTGCTTGCTACAGAGGCTGTGGAAGTTCTAAGCCCTCGTCTGAATTCAGCAGTGGGTTGGATGAACAGTAAACAAGTCAAACCAAGTTTGGGCCAATGGAGGTGTTGCTGGTCAGTGGTGGAATCCCAGCATCTTCTGGACAAGGTCACGCTCCCCTGGAGGAATCCAGCTTGCAGTTTGGGGGTGTTCTGGAGTCCAGTACTGCTCCTGGTCAGGAAAAAGCTACGGTTCAGAGTGTCCACATCCCACCTGTCTGCACCCACTCCCACTTCAGTCTAATCTGGCTAGAATTGCCCACATTCTAGTAACACTGAAATGGGGCTGCTGCACTGCACTTTATGTGGGGGTGCCATGAAGACTGTTCAGAAAGTGCAGCTGGTGCAGGGTGTAGTGGCTACAGCACTAACTAGTGCCAGGAGTCGAAACCAAACACAATTCAAGGTGCTGATCGTTACCTATAAAATCCAACCTGGTCTGAGACGTGAATGTTTAAAGAACTGTCTCTCTCTCCATCTCCATCTTCCCAGCAGCTGCAGTAATCCTGGAAGGCTCCGTGAGGAATGCCGTCTTCAGGGGAAACATGGCTGAAGGCAGCCACTGGACAGCCTTCTCTGCTGCGGTGCCCAACAAGTCTTTCTGTGTGCTGCTCCTTTTCTTAGAGACCGTTCTCTACACTGGCTATAATAGTGCTGTTGGTTTTGGATGACCACTTATCGCTTTGGGGTGTTTCTCCTGTTTTATTATTCAGTTATTGCCATTCTGGGCTTCTCAAACGAGAAATGCATTTTCAGAAGAAAATGGAGGTCTGGTCACCTCCCTGCTGACTCCCAAAACTCGTGTGGAAAAGCAACACAGGCCTGCTCACCGATGCCTCCAGCCTGCTTGCTCTTCTTCAGCCAGAGGCCAATCCATAAAAGGACCTGACTGCTAAGTTAACACAAAAGCCCAGTGTCTTTGTGGGGGGTCACAGCAAGGGCTTCTTGAAAGCCCAAGTGTGTCCTGCTGGCTGGGACTTTCCTTCAGCAAGGCTCCTCCTTCCACAGGCTGCATCTTCTTATCTGTCATTGTGCTTTCCCACCAATTCACTCAGGACAGATGTGAAGCTGACTGCCCCCCCCTCCCCGCAGCTGGTGCAACACGTATTTTTCCAGTCTTCTGGCACATGCAGGCTGATTTAAGTTACATATTTTTTCACACCTGAACTCATTAGGGACTCTCCAGTAGATGCTGTCCAGACCTACGACGTGTTAACTTGAATCGGAGCTTTGAACCACCCCTGGAGCGGCATCACCTCAAGCTCTTCAGATCTCCTCCCAGAGACGCTCATAGTCCGGGCACTGGTACCTGCCCTGCGCCTTCTGTAGTGGAGATGGGCGCAAGGAATCTGTTCAGTTTCCCTGCAATCTCTGCATCCCCTTCAGAAGCTTTCAGCAAATGGCCCAACAGCCTCCCTAGCAGGTTTCCTGCCACTGATGTATTTAAAGATGCTTGCATTGATCTCCGTGTATTTTTAGCCAAGCACTCCTTGTGTGCTCCTTCTGCATCTTCTTCTGTCACCTGACATTTATTTTGCCAGAGTTTGTCCTCCTTGCTGTTCTCCTCACCTGGGCAAGGCACCTTGCCTTTCACAGCTTCCTTGACTCCATTCACGAGCCACGCTGGCATTCCCTGGGAACTGGCTATGCTCTTGCCACTTAGAGGCATACAGTCTTGCTGAGCAGCCATGGTGCTTGAGAGGGCTGGTCCACTCCTATCCCTTTCTCATGAGTCCCAAACAGGTTTTTAAGAAGCCATCTTTTCTGAAGGCAGAATGCCTGCGCTGCTGGCAATTTTCCCCTTATGTGTATGTTGATGGGACAGCACAACAGTCATTGTTTCCCATGGAAGGAGAGAGATGAGGCCCAGGCTCTGAGCTGCTTTGCAGGCTCAATGGCAAAAGGGTTCCCTCTATCCACTGACCTACAAAGAGGGGGGCACACACACTGAAGCATCCAAGTAGACATGTTAGGCGGAAACAAAGATGGCGTGAAGGTTCTGGAGCAAAGACTTCCACCAACTTACAAGAACAAGAGGGAGCAGACCAGGCTTCACCTCCCCTTTGCACCCTGAGATGCTACTTTTCTTCTTTTAGGAAGGTGTGC